>NC_091466.1:24633382-24790882 GCF_027789765.1 Dendropsophus ebraccatus | reverse complement strand
GAGATGAGCGAACCTGGAGCATGCTCGAGTCGATCCAAACCCGAACCTTCGGTATTTGATTAGCGGTGGCTGCTGAAGTTGGATAAAGCCCTAAGGCTATGTGGAAATCTTGGATATAGTCATTGGCTGTATCCATGTTTTCCAGACAACCTTGGAGCTTTATCCAAGTTCAGCAGCCACCGCTAATCAAATGCCGACCGTAATTTACTTCTATTTAAAAATCTCAAGTCTTTCAGTAATTATCATCTGCTGTATGTCATGCAGGAAGTGGGGTATTCTTTCCAGTCCGACACAGTGCTCCCTGCTGCCACCTCTGTCCATGTTAGGAACTGTGCCTTGCACTAGCAAATCCCCATAGAAAACCTCTCCTGCTCTGGACAGTTCCTGACATGGACAGAGATGGCAGCAAAGAGCACTGTGTCAGACTGGAAAGAAACACCAGTTGCATTTGAAAGAAAAAAAGAAATTCTTTAGGGTACGTTCACACCTACTGGATCCGCAGCGGATTTGACTAAATCCGCTGATCATCCAGTACTGTTAATTTAAATGGGTCCCATACACGCAGTGGATCCGCTGCGTGTATGAGACCCGGCCCCTTTAACCGCCGTGAAAAGCCTGACCGCCCGCAGCCCCGCCCCCCCATCCGCACGCACCGCTGGCCGTCCCGGGCATACATTACCTGCTCGGCGCTGCGGCTGTGTGAAGTTCCCGGCTCCCCTTGATCCTCTTCAGCCAATCAGTGCGCGGCAGCCCTGATTGGCTGAAGAGGAGCGAGGGGAGTCAGGAGCCTGAATCAAGCCGCGGCACCGAGCTGGTAATGTATGCTCGGGGTGGCCGGCGGTGCGGGCGGATGGGCGGACAAGGGGCCGGGGCTGCATGCTGTGGGCGGGCAGGCTTCCAGCCGGTGGCGCGGGGGTAAAAGAGCCGTGTCCCATACACGCAGCGGATCCGGCACTAGTGATGAGCGAATAGTGAGATATTTGATATTCGTACTAATATCCCGCGAATATTCGATCGAATATTCGATCCCATTAAAGTCTATGGGAACAAGTATTCGATTAGTGAAAATCATCTATTTGACCATTTGGAGGGTGAAACCGGAAGCTGGGGGATTTGAACGTTTATCGAATATTTATCGATCGAACAGTATTCGCTCATCACTATCCGGCACCTGTCTTCTTTCCTTAGTCGGTCCCGCTCTTTTCCATTACTTTGATCAAGCAAAAATATGTAAATGAGTACGTATGGATCGCTCATTTACATATTTTAGTTTGATCAAAGTTGTGGAAAATGGCAGGAATGGCGGGAAAGAAGACGAATTTCTAGAAAAAAATGTATGTGGCTGCAGGGAACCGTCAGCAGGTTCTGATGAATGAACCTACTAATAATTTCCCTGTAAAATGGCCCTAGATAGATGTCCATTTTTTTCAACCATAAAAATGTCCCTTTAGCTGTTTGTAAACAAAAACTATTTACTATTCAGTAAAAGTGACACCCAAGAAAGGATAGGTATTTGTTTCACCGTATCTTTAGTCCCTGGTGGTCTAGGGTAGTGATTAAATACGTGGTGGGCTTGGACAGTATAGGAAATAAGCCTTTGGTTGTCTAGAGCAGTCATGTCAAACTCTTTTTTTTTTTTTTTTTTGCAAAATCGCTGTGTTTTAATTGAGATTTTGCGGAAATTAGGGCTAAACAGCAGCCAGGAGACAGTACAGCAAAGCTACTGTGTAGATGGTGAAGGACCTTGACATGTGACTATGATGTCACAGCAGGTCCTGTATGTACACTGCACTACGGAAGAGGAAGAAAGAAAATACAGGTGTGTGGAGAAGGGAGGACAATCAGGGGTGCCCAGTCTGGGGAAAAGGGTACAGGGTAACCGGTGTGGGGAGGAGGGTGATAGCCCGGTGATGTAGCTGTAAATTAACTCTTTGTTGTCCTGTTTTGGTGCCTCATCTTCCTCAACCAAATTACAAATTTTCTTTAAATCACCTGTACTATTGATTTCTGCAAAAAAAAAAAAAAAAATTTTAAATGACAGGGACACTTTAACCCCTTAAGGACAGAGCCAATTTGCATTTTTGTGCTTTCGTTTTTTTCCTCCTTGTGCTTTTCTTTTATGTGATGACTTGAAATTTCTCTATTCCCATGCTTATAGCACTTTTATCCTTTGGTCTATTGGGCTGTGTGACTTTTTGATCGCTTTTTATTACAATTTTTCTGGATTTGATGCAACCAAAAATGCGCAATTTTGCACTTTGGAATTTTTTGCGCTCATGCCGTTTACCATGCGAAATCAGGAATGTGATTTATTAATAGTTCGGGCAATTACGCATGCGGCGATAGCAAACATGTTTATTTATTTATTTTTACTTATAACATGGGAAAAGGGGGGTGATTCACACTTTTATTAGGGGAGGGGGCTTTTTATTAATAATAACACTTTTTTTTTTCTTTTACACTTATACTAGAAGCCCCCTGGGGGACTTCTAGTATAAGCACACTGATCTCTCATTGAGATCTATGCTGTAAGGTTATACAGCATAGATCAATGAGATAGGTACTGGATTGCTTCGGCGCTGACCCCCATAGGTTACAGATGTGTGGATCGCTCCTCCAACGTCCCGGGGAATGGGGGGGGATCCACCCATCCACCCCACTAGACCACCACAAATCAGGCTGCATGAGCTTTCAGATGCAACTGTCAACTTTGGCAGCTGCATCTGAAAACTTGCTTAGCGGGCATGGCGATTGGACCGTGTCCACTAATAGCCGCGCGGCCCAGCTTTGAACTTCCCAAGGCGACCACAGGGCGTAAATACTGTATATGCCCTATGTCGTTAAGGGGTTAAATTCAATGGACTTTTCAATTAAGCCACACCCAAAGGGCAATTAATAACCAAGACTGGAATAATGTACCAACAGCTTTCACTGCACTAAGGGGAGGCCAGACAGCTAAATGACGTCTGTTATTTTAGACTTTTTTAGACAATTTTAGACCACCCCTGCCTATAAATATAAACATTCGGAGCGTCATAAATCCTATGCCCAGACCGATACTAAAAAGTTCCACGGAGAATGATCTTCTCTGCCGCTTGTGACCTTTGTGGAGACAATTATCTGACAAACTCCTCTCTTCTCGGGAATATTTCATTTGATTAAATGTAAAATCCAGAAGCCATTTTTCTATGCACAATTTTGCTCATCACATTGCCTCATCTATTATCCGCTTCCTAGAATTTCTGAGACGTTAACCCTTTCCGTGCAGGCTCGGCTGATGGATGCGATTGATGCCCCCTCTGCCAGTTTAAGGGATAGTAAAAAAAAAATCAAAATTGTGATTGAAACCAGGGCTGCACTACTCTCCTTTCACTTAGGGAGAATTGATAGATGTAATTAGGTGCTCTTGTAAGAAGCATTGTGACCGCAGCACCTTTCATCTCTCGCATAATATTCCCTAGCTAAACACTGTGACTCACTGTGATGAATATCAATTCTCACCGTAGCCTGGGGACATATGGAAAAGCAAAAGAGAGAGAGAGAGACGAGACAAGCCTTGTCTGTCCTGCTTAGATTTAACTACCGATGCCAACTCATTGGAATATCAAGCAGAATGCTGAAAATCAGAGCAGTCTGAGATCCTCCCTCTATCTTCTTCTCCGTACCTTTTCTATAGAAGTTATAGAACCTGTATGAGTCTCCTATCCCTCGTCCCATCCTTGTTAATCTCCATTGGCTCGACATGTCACCTTGCTTAGAAAGGCCCCTGAATTTGTAGTGTTAGTCTACGATAGATCAACTCGAAGACTCGTCCTAGGGACAAAGAGAAAACTTCCTTACCAGACAGAACCTCATTAGATCTAGGAAAAAATAATTTTGGAGACGCTTTAAAGTGTAGCTCCGGGAGGAACGTCAAAATTAAATTCTCCCAGAATTCTCTCACTCTTTAACCCGTTGTGAGGATATCCACTTTTGCTTTCATTCTAGTATCTCTGGTGTGTTGTAGAGAGTCACCCCAGCTCCTTTATGGCACATGAACTCAACATTCGAACACGGTGAGTGAAGGGGTTGGCCCTAAGCAAAAAAAAATAAAAAATTAATAATAATTTTCAGTTTCCTAATATAATAATCAGGGATTGGATATAAATTCACAGCAGGATTTGTTAAAATATAACCTTTATAACCTAGATTAAAATCACTATTGACACCCTAATGTAAACAGTGAGTACACTATGCCCACCTAATTGGTGAGTCTACCCCTAAATGCATGGTCCCAATCTTCAGCCTGACCCTAACTTACCCTGTTGCGCCCCACTTTGATCTATTAATCTATTAAACTATATGTCAGTCTGGACAAAAAAAGATGTCAACATACATATCCAAATTACAGCCTCATTCTGTATGTTATTACAGAGAGAGACTCATCTGCTCCAACCCCAACGTGTTTCACCCCATTTAGAAAGGGTTCATCAGGGAAAGTAATAGTAGAGTGTAGAGATGAGAAAATTCACAGTAATAAGAAAGCAAGTCGCAAGTTATATTGTCAATGCGCTCATCAGCCTGCTGCCTTTGAACTCAATGTCGCTCTGTGCCGCTTCTCCTCGGGTGCTGGGAAAAGCTGGATCCAGCCCTGGGAGACTGGGAGAATTTTCTCAGGACTCTGGATCCAGCTTTTCCAGGCACCTGGGGAGGAGCGGCACTGAGTTCAAAGGCAGCAGGGTGATTAGCAGAGCTGATGAACATGGTTTGTGCCTTTAAAGACCTCAAGTACTCTTTGTACTATCGGCCATCTTGCACTTGACTCCATGTCTCTACTACCATAATGTCAAAGTCCTTTCATCACAATCATATACCTATACAGGTATACCTTCTGAAATACTCTGTGCTGCTTACATAGTCTGTTGTTTCCTTACCTATTACAGATGTTTCGCTTGTCTTCTATTCAAAGTCAACAACAACTTGAACATGACCACCGGCAGGAAGTATTGTAAGATCGAAAGGATTTGATTGATAGCTTCCTCTTTTCCTCCCACACTTGCCTTCTCTTTTCTTTTTTTTCTTCCTTTTCTCCATTGTCCAGATCCCTCCTCTTTGTCGAGAAAACATAGCATTCACTAACTGCCAAGTGCTCACGTGCCATTATGGGCTATGAAGACTAACCGGAAGTAATTCAACAATTTTCTTACATTACAATGAAAAGCCACAAGTGTGAAGGTCAAATTCAGAGCTGTCGTGTCTGGAAGAAAGCTAGTCTCCCATTAACTATCACCACAACATTGTCAAGAAGAGTCCTTAGAATGTACTCTGAGGCCAGAGCAGATCACAGCTGATTTATTTTTTTATAACCAATTTTTTATTGAAATTTTCACATTTTTTCAAAATACACTAACAGAGGACGAGAACACGTCCCAAAACACACAAAACGACAAAACAAAAGAACAAGAGAAAACACAAAATGGCAGTGCAGATCAGTTCCTACTCAAAGAAACAGAAAAAGATAAAAGAAAAAGGTGTACAGCATAAAAGTAAAGTTACACACAGGTGGTAATATAGGTAATTATTAATCTCTGGGCTAGAGAGTTAACTGTAGTCACAAGACATCCGGCTTATGTAGGTCGTTGAGAATAATTGGCAGTATAATAGTTATCCCATTTATCCCAATACTGGTTGGATATAGCCCTCCGGCCTAGCGAGATTCCTATCGTTTTCTCCATGGAGGAGTTAAGTTGAACTGTATGGACAATCTCCGCCATTGTTGGAAGGAAAGTATTTTTCCACTTTTGGGCCAATTTAGTTTTGGCCACTGTTAGTAAATGAATTGTAATAGACAGATCACATGCTCTCATATCTTCTAAGTTCAGGTGCAAGAGAGCCACCCCTGGACCCCATGGCGGGCTAAAGCCCAGCACAGAGCTAAGTAATGCATACACGTGGTCCCAGAAGGGGGTAACCCTCGGACAAGTCCACCATATATGAAATAGGGTACCGACGTCCGCATTACATCGCCAGCAGAGATTAGTACAAGAGGGAAATATTTTGGCAAGTCTGTGTGGGGTGAGATACCACCTATATAATAATTTCCTTGAAGCTTCAATGTGACTAGCGCAGTGCGAGAATCTGTGATTATAGGTGTATATTGCTGCCCACTGTGAATCAGTAATGGGTGTTTGTAAATCTATTTCCCATTTATCCTGAAAAGGGTAATGGTTGGTTACAGGGGTAAGGGCCGTATATGCAATCGAGATACCATGTCGCAACTGTGAAGCGCTATTAAAGAATATTTCATATTTGCTTATCGGTAGATTCTGGTTAGAAGGAAGGGCAGCCAGAAAATGGCGAAATTGGAGGTATTTAAAGAAATCTCTGCCAGCGATGCCAAACTGCCGGACTAGTTGATGGAAAGGAAGTAGACTATCACCGTCTAGTGCTTCTTTAACAGTTTTTATCCCGCTCCCCACCCAATTACTAAAGTTAGAGTTAGGAATGCAATGCTGAACCACTTCTAAGGGAAGGTCATGAATGCGAGTAGGAAGGAGTTCAGGCCTATGCGCCACTGTAGTCCAGATCTGAATGGCGGCCTTAACCGTAGGATAAATGGGAGAGGATTGCTTATATGGAAGTCTGGCTTGCCAAAACAGGACCTTAAAGTTTGGTGGATTCACCAGTATCCTTTCCATTTCCACCCATTGTTTGGAAGAGTCTGCTATCCACATGCTTTTGGCTTGGTCTAAAATAGTGGCATGGTAATATTTCAGTAGATTAGGGCACCCAATACCCCCTAATTTTAGAGGAGCGCAGAGGACTTTCTCTGACACCCTGGCTTTTTGCCCATTCCACACATAGGACATTAGGAGTCTCTGCAGATGACGTATACGTGCTCTAGGCCAGAGAACAGGTAGGTTTCTAAAGTGGTATAAAACCTTCGGGAGTAATATCATTTTTGTTATCGCAACCCGTCCCAGCCATGATATGGGCATAATGGAGAAGGATCGGATATCCTTACGGAGGGAAGAGGAAAGATTGCTGAAATTTGTGGGGATTAGTTTAGAAGTAGGGTAAGTAAGGGTAACCCCTAAATAAGGCAATGTACCTTCAGACCAGGGGAATGGAAACCGCTGTTGGAGAATTTGTTGGGATTCCGGGGAGATATTCATATTCAGAATAAGCGATTTTGAATTATTAACTTTATAATAACTTTGACACCCGAATTCCTCCAGAATATGCATAATACCTTCCAGAGAAGTGGTAGGTGCTGATAGGCATAGTATAACGTCATCTGCAAAAAGTCCAATGCGATGTTCTTTATCCCCAATTTTGATACCCTGGATAGTGGGCGTCTCCCTAATTTTTTGGGCCAGCGGTTCCATGACCAGAGCAAAAATAAGTGGGGACAAGGGGCACCCTTGGCGTGTGCCATTGGTTATATAGAATTGGTCAGATAAAGTTCCAGAGGTGTAAACCCTCGCAGAGGGTGAGGAATACAATGCCATGATTGCTTTGTGTATGTCCCCACTAATCCCAAATCTATCAAGAACTAAACTAAGATAACCCCAATGCACGCGGTCGAACGCCTTCTCCGCATCCAAAGTAAGGAGCAGAGAAGGCGTTCGTCGATGCTCAATAACAGAAAGCAAAGTAATAAAACGGCGTGTGCTGTCCAGGGTTTGGCGTCCTTTTACAAATCCCACTTGGTCATTGGAGATGAGTGTAGGAAGGATGTCTAGCATGCGTCTGGCCAAGATTGCAGCGTACAACTTTAGGTCGACGTTGAGGAGCGAGATCGGCCTAAAGTTGGCCGGAACATCTGGGGACTTGCCTGGCTTGGGCAGGGTCACTACCAGCGCCGCAAGCATTTCATTAGGAAAGGAACCATCCTTCATTGCTTTATTGTACAGTCTGACTAGATAGGGAATTAATACAGATTTGTGGAGTTTGAAATATTCACTGGTAAGGCCATCAGGCCCAGGCGATTTATTATTTTTGAGGAGTTTAATGGCTGTGGAGACCTCATCTAACGTTATAGGAGAAGATAGCTGGGCCAATTGTTCACAAGAGATAGAGGGGAGTGAAAGAGAGTTAAGATAGCTACGGATTCCTACATGGTCGGGTTGTGGCGTGTTGGAGTCGTGACGCAAGTTGTATAAGGATGCGTAATACGCAGCCAAGGTATTGGCAATGCCTTTAGGGTCTACTATTTTTTCTCGAGCATAATTGTAGATATATGGAATACGGGATTTGAGAGCCTTTCTATTAACTTGCCTCGCTAATTGGGCTCCCGTTTTGTTGCCATGCCAGTAGTGTGATAGTCTAAGCCTCTTCAAGGCTAACTCATATTTATGGGAATGTAATTCGTGAAGTTTGGCTGAGATGTTGGATATCTCTCGGGCCCTAGATTGGTCATAGGTGGTTTTATTTAGTCTATGTAGATCTGAGAGTAAGAGTTGTAAGCGGGTCATTTCCGCTGTGTGTTGTTTTTTAAAGTGAGCGGCCTGCTTGATGAAGTGGCCCCGTAAAGTGGCTTTATGTGCGCACCATAACGTGAAATCAGATACTGAGTTATTATCATTGATTTCGAAATATTCCTGGAGTGCCAAGGAGGTGGCAGGGGAATATTTGGAATGGGATAAAATAAAGTTGTTAAGTCTCCATACCGAGTCATAGGAATGGGCGACTCCATCAAGCAGGTCAAGGGTTATAGGAGAATGATCCGACCATGTAATGGATCCAATTGATGTAGCCCGGATTTGCGGAAGAAGGCTTCTATCTGTTAGAAAGAAATCAAGACGGGTGTAAATTTTATGAGGATTAGAAAAAAAAGTAAAATCTTTCTCTCGTGGATGCTGGATCCTCCATGGATCGATCAGGTTATGTAAGGCTATCAGTTGAGCTAGAGGGGTGGGTTCCGGGCTAGGTGAAGGGGAGGTGGAATCTAGGGAGGGCCAAATAGTAAGGTTGTAATCGCCTACCATCAGGAGTCGTCCTTGTTTTATGTTGATGGCTTTCTGAATAGTTTTCCTAATGAAAGCGTGCTGGCGCCTATTAGGCGCATATATGGACACTAAGGTATATGGGGCATTATTTATAGTGCACACCAGTATTACATAACGACCTCTTTCATCTATCTGATGTTGTTGTATGGTAAACGCAACAGTATTCCTAATCAATATGGAGACACCTCCCTTTTTGCGCATCGCTGGAGCCGAGTAAACATGTGGAAATTCTCTATATTTTAGTCTATGAAGATCTTCTAGGTTCAGGTGAGTCTCCTGAATACAACATAAATCAGCTTTCAATAACTTCATTTCCTTACCAAGGAGCGACCTTTTGAACGGGGAATTAAGACCTTTAACGTTCAGGGAGATTATGCGTACCCCCATGGGAAGGAAACGAAGCCAATGTTACTCATGCTGTTACTTATCGCGCAAAAGGGAGATGTCGCCTGCAGCTTTACAAATGAACAAACAGAAAGTGCTGTACCTTTTAGTGAGAGAAGCTCTGCCATCACAACTAAACACAAATAATCATAAAAAAGGAAACATGCAATAAAAGAAAGAAACAGAGTGTGTGATGGGTTGAAGAGGCCCATCCTTAGGGGTTAACTATCAGGCAGAAAGAAAAACGAGGTGCCTGAAGTTGAAATGCCCAACCGGCATATGGGTAGCACCCTATCGTAACCCATGTTGGCAAATGAAAGAGAAACAAAATGTGCTCATAACAAAATAAAGAGAAGTAAAGATAAAAAGGAGATAAATTGCAGGAGCAGGGGAGTCCCAGAACCTGGAAGAAAAGAGTTAGGATAAACTTCAACGTAGGCGTTTCCTATTATAGTTCACAGTGGACCATTCAGGTGAGAGAGGGCGATGTGGTGGACGCTTTCCCCCGCTTGGTCCATCTTCATTAGGGGTCAGGTCCCATTCAGAGCATAATCTGGTTGCGTCTTCTGGAGTGTTGGCAATGACGGTATTTCCGTTTCTGGAAATGATCAATTTAACAGGAAAGCCCCATTTGTACAGGATTCCTTGATCCCTAAGGATCCTGGTACACGATGCAAATTCTCGTCTGCGTGCTAAAGTTGTTGCAGAGAGGTCAGCAAAGATGGTGATAGAGGAGAACCGTTCTGGGATATCTGTAACCCTCCTTGCTGCTTCCATGATCTGTTCTTTTATATGGTAGAAATGAATCCTTATTATCACATCCCTTGGTGTAGCTGCAGGCAGATTCTTCGGTTTGGGGAGCCGGTGTGCTCTATCAATAAACAGATCCCTGTCCCCAGCATTAGGAAGTAGTAGCACAAAGTAGTCAGTTATAAATTCTTTCAGTTGGTCTGGCTTGACCGACTCTGGGATGCCTCTCAGGCGCACATTGTTGCGTCGAGATCTATCCTCGACATCCGCAAGTTTTAATTTCAAGGCCTCCACCTCCTCCTCTAATGAGTTGTGAGAGTCCACTAGATCATTGTGCGACTTGGTGAGTTCAGCCATTTTAGATTCAATGTGGGAGGTCCTCTCCCCAACAGCATCTATGTCAGTGTGTACCTTGCAAATGGCGCAGTCAATTTTCCGCTCTATAGAAGCGTTCAGCTCCTGTAACAAAAGCTTCATCACAGACTCAGTGATCGGTCTATCGGTGGTTGCTGGGTTTGCAAATGTACGTTGTACGGTGGGCCCCTCTCTAGTCAACGGGGTAGTCATATGTCCCTGGGAGTGAGTCACCTTCCATGACAGTGGTGTGGGAGGAAGGGAGGGGGTATCCACCTCTAAGAAGGTACCGGAGCCATATGCCGACGTGGCAGTGGCGTCTACGCGCCCTTCTGCTGTGCGGTGTGGAGCTGGACTCACTGCAGAGGTATTATCAGGTGACGAGTCCAACGCCAGCATAGGGGCCGGGGAGTGTAATGTCCTGTTTACCTCCGAACTTGTTGTTGCAGGAGACTGGTTGGAGGCAGCCTGTCTGGTACGCCGCGGAGGAACATGCTGGGACGGACCTGCAGCGCTGCACTGACTGTGACCGGCGCCATCTTGGATCCTGTCGGTGGCGGATACAAAGTCAGGTATTTTCCTCAGCCCCTTCTTCTTTCTGGACCGGGTCATGTCTGAGCTCATAGAGTAGCCTGAGAGGGGTTCGGTGCGGTAATTTCGGGTCACGGGAGGTTGTTTGAGCCGTTGTACAGCCGGAGCTGGCGGGAGCTCAGGACTCACACGTCTGTCCTCATCGGCAGCTAGACACGCCCCCCGATCACAGCTGATTTATAGTCACTATTAATAGAGTTTCTAGAAACCCCTGATTTATGTAGAGGAAAAACAGAATGAATGGACATGACAATATATGTTTATTATACCAGGTCCATGCTGACATCTGAATGAAAGGGTCACGGCCTCACAGAAGTCTTCTAGTGTTCTTATCATATTAATGAGTGTGGATCTTTGGTAGACTATAGTATCAATAATGTATATAGAAGATAGAGTTCCGCACAGCAATAAACCAAGTATCTTCTACATTACGATGTTGGGGTGAGGGTCAAGGACATATTTATACCCTTATATGCTTTTACCAGGTCAAGGACCAATGAGACAAAACTTTGGTCTCTGGAGAGGATAGTCCTACCACCAAGTAACAGTAAGGCCTCATTCGCATGATCCTTTGATGCTTCAATCCGCGCCACGATGACCAGAGGATCAGGGCACAGATCTCCCGAAATACAGCCCCCCCACCAACTGGCAGCAGAGACGACTCACGTTCACCAGCACAGGGGGAGTAGACGAGTAGTTGTCTTCTGCGCTCCGGTCCTCTCTGCTGCCGGGATGGCATGGCACCCTCTCTTCAACTCCCATAGCAGCCACAAAGTGTGCCACTAAAAGAACACCATGAGACTGTTCTCCTCATAGGACTCTCCAGTGGTGTAGCTATAGGAGTCACAATGGTGACAGTTGGGGATCGGCCCTTAATAGGCCCCCTCCCTCCACCTCGCCTAGCCCGACTGTACACTCACTGCTTCCATTGTCTCTTGGTTTGCTTACTGACAATGTTTTTTTTGCGGCACTATGTGACACCTTCTCTCCTGTTATCTAGAATCTGATTCTATAAGGCATTAGGAAATTAAGGGGCCCCCTCTGTGCTCCCCATTCCCTACTGCTAAGTGCAAAGATGGCCTATTACTATGGGGACACAAAGGTTGATTAATATTATTATTATTGCTATTATGGAAGACACAATGTTAGGCTAGAGAAGTGCATTGTTAGCTTGTTATTATACACAAGGAGGACACTTTTACCTTGTAGGGGCCCATAGGGGGCACAATTTTCTTGTAAGAAAACAAAGCAATATCTTGAGAGGATACAAACTTGTGGACTTGAGGACTCACTTACTGGGGCACAAATGGGGTAGCATCTCTTTGGGGGCTACAGTTAAGGAGTTATTATTGAGTAGGGAGGCTAATTATAAACGGGGCACAAAATTAGGTTTTAGTATTGTATGAAGCACAAAAAGAGTCAGTAAGATGGTGAGTTCGTGCAGAGCTTTGTTATGGCTTAGAGACTCTATGGTGGTCTGGGTTCAGATTAAAAATAAGTGAAAAAGTGCATGACTACAGTCACACATTGCCTGTCACAGAATAGAACTGCATTGTTGCAATGCTGCCGGATAAGATTCATCGGAGTCAGTGCAGCCCGGCCCGCTCCTCTGCTGTGCTCCATGCTCATTCTGGGGCTGCTCATGTCTTCCGGCATCTTCTTTTATCTTCTGTTGCAGTGACAGCTCTGGCCACTAGAGTGAGCATGCGGCCAACTGCTCTGTATTTATAGAGGCAGCTTATCTCCACTTGCTACTGCTGTCTGCCAATCCAGAGCCACCTGCATCCATTTAAACTAGCTCCACCTGTCCCATCCCTGCTCGAGCATTGTTGCATTCCAGCACAGGTAGCAAAGGTGTTGTCTGCTGTTTCTCCTGAATTCCCCTGTGTCCTGACCTGTGCCTGTTCTTCAGATTAGGCTGACCCCTTTCTGTACCATTTGCCTTGCTTCTCCAGTTGCCAACAGACCTGCCTCTGAAGCCGTCTGCTCTGATCCTTTGCCTGTCTGACTACGATATCTTTGTGATCCCTGGTACTGTGCTGACTCTGCTGCTGATGAACCGGCCTGCTGACTACATATACTAGGCCTGTAGCCCAGTGCCTAGCACGGACTCCTTCTGGTCCCTGAGGACCTACTGCTCACAAAGGGACCATGCTTGTAGAGCAATTTGGTGTCTTCTAGCCGCAAAAGTCCAGATTCCGCATCTTGGAGTGGGATAAAGGGTAAAGGGCTAGAGGCAGGGCCGTATTTACCACTAGGCACTCGTTGTCCGGTGCCTAGGGCAGCACCTTGCAGGGGGGCAGCACCAGGGAGCAGGGGGAGAAAAAAACCTCCCGGTCAGACTTGCCTGTAAATCTGGTGTCTTTTTGAGGGGGGGGGGGTGTTATGATCTGGTCTGGCGTGGAGGTGTTGTTTCAGGTCTTGTATGGCTGTGACGCCTGGAGCTATTCAATAATCATTGATTCTATGTGGAAATTTATGTTTTAAGCAGTTAAAAAACATAAAAAACGTGATTCAGACAATGTTTCTACATGTAGAAAAAAAGCATGTGGCCAAAACCACTCTCCCCCCGCTCCCCAAGACGGGGCGTCTTCAGGTTTAGTGCCTAGGGCAGCAGTAGCTGTTAATACGGCCCTGCCTAGAGGGCCCATAGACTATGCTCCCTGGTGTGTCCAAAGCCAATCCGGTTGAGCACCACACTCGTCTGTTACAACTGTATTCACTCCTCACTGTGAAGAGCTTGTTATATGACTGTTAGGTGACTGTTTTATAGAGTATATGATTATACATACAGCTGAGTCTATGTATGCCTGCCGAATCATGAAAGTTGTCTTATTAATATGCAGTCTCTCTCTCTCTCTCTCTATATATATATATATATATATATATATATATATATATATATATATATATATATATATATATGTGTTTGTCTATCTATCTTTCTTTTTTAAATATGCCAATTAAAAGCCCATGAGCCTCCAGCTATTCCCCTGTGGTTATGCCGTTAATATTAGAGTTAATAACTGGTAATAATGCATTACTAGTTCATTAGTTACCCAGCAGTCGCATAGGAAGCATAGGGAACACTGCTCTGATATCCCAGTGAGACAGTAAATAACTCTGCTATATCTGTAATTGTCAGAGAAAACTGTGCTGACAGTTGTCAAGAGAATCCGTAATTGATTAAAGAACAAATGAAAGAGATGTTACTCCATGAGATGGGAAGGCGCAGACCCTGGCGCGGGTGGTGTGAGACTACCGACGCGGTTACATTACACTCTGTCAAGGGATGTGCATACTGTGTTTGTCTATGGGTGGATGCCCAGTGACTGATATATAATGAAACAGTCAATATAAACCTAATATAAACCTTTTCAGTGTTCTGATAGCATGTTGTGAAAAGGATTCATGAGAAATTGGAACATTTAATTAAATTAAATTATTTATTAAAGGGGTTGGCCACTTTATAGTAAAATTGCTCAGTATACAGTATTAGTAAGTGCACTCACTGTATATACAGACAGCAGCTCCTTGTGTACCTCGTAGAGTAATATCAGACTCCCCTCCTCCAGGCTGTGCTACCCTGCTCTGTGGTGTTTCTGTCCATAAGATGGCCTGCCCCCAGTGCTTCATGCCGGGTTGGTGCTTGGGAATAGACCGGTGCTGTCCACGGAAACTGGGTAGCGGCTCAAAAAAAAGGACTGCGGCACTGGTATCCCTGCGCGGGTCTGTTCATGTAAAAAAAACACAAAGAGACTCTGTCAGTAGGCTTATGTGGTCATTTCCAAGGATAGCATAAACTAGTGACAGAAAAGCTGTACAGAATGAGGTATCACTTACTTTGTTCTGTGCAGCTGAAATATCATCCTGAATAACATTGACAATAAGTAGTCCCCTCCATTATGTGCATGAGCTCAATAGTCCTTGATATTCATGAGAAGCTTAAAACTCCACCCACCAGCTGCTGATTGGCAGTTATCTATCCATGCTGTGTGCAGGCAGTCAACTGTCAATCAGCAGCTGGAGGGCGGGGGGAGGGGTTCGGCAAGAATCCTATTCTCCTGCATATTAGGAGAACGGCTGAACAAAATGATGTAAAGAATACACCGATCAGCATTTCTGTCACTAGTTTATGCTGACCTCATTTAAGGCAGCATAAACCTAGTGACAGATTCCCTTTAAGGAGGAATAGCCTAAGAATAGGTCATCTATACATTTTGACTGACTTTAAAAGTTTAACAAGCAAAGAAATGTTGGGAAATTAATCCAAGTGTAATGGAGATGGGGCAAACAAGCAACAATTTCTTCTACCCCACTTGTCAGGAGAAGTGGTAGCGTTCAACAGTATCACGAGGGCGGCCATGACATGCCACTGCTGTACAGTAGATAAAACTAAAATTAGTTGTGTACCAGGTAATACTGGACATGGGGTTAGTCTTTTGTCTTTATAGCCTGTAATCAGTTTATTAAACACAATCTGTGGCTTAAAACCCTTTTAATAACCAGGTTTTTTTTTTAACCATTTTTTTTACCCTTTATATTCATCCCAGATATCCCAAAGACTTCACAAGAAAAGTAAAATATTTCAAGTACCATAAAACTTTTGATGAGTTGCTGCCCGTAAATCTGAAGAAATGCAAACTTGCCATTCTCGGAAACACGGGTGCCAGGTTTTTATTAGCAAAAAAAATGCTGAATGTGTCTGCAGCAGCAACTTTGCTTGTCTTATCTTAGAAGATAAATGAATGTATATGTGCACGAGGATTATTACTTTAATTTAATGCTAATTTGTCTAAATCACTTATCCCAGTTTAGAAGCTCTCAGGACCTTAAATCTGCCTCCATTTTTGGTAGTTGTTCTATGTTTGTATTTTGGTGAGGGGTGAAGCTCCAAGGGGTAGCAGTCACTCTGGGCCTTGCTACCTGTTATGGCATAAAAATCCATTTACTTTAAAAGAAGCCATCTGTATTATAAAGGACAAATGGTGGGTGGGGGCCAAACAGAAGAACTGACACAAAGAGGGTCTCTCAGTCTGTAGAACCGAGTCAGAGACATAGCAATAGGGATGCAGAAGTAGAACGGACACTTAGATGTCCAAAGGACTGTCTGCTATATAGAAACAGACACATATACCAGGTTCTTGTTGTTTTTTAATACGCAAAGCTCTTGGTCAGACAGGTGCAGTAAGTCACTAGCTACATTAGGATAGTCTAAGTGGGACCAACTACAGACCTAAATGGGACATCAATCTAGTTATTCAACTACTGTGTATTTTATTTAATTGATTTCAGCATTTGTGAGTTATAACGGTGGCCATGTTACTTTTTAAGGCTAAAATCATGAGATTATTAAATGGACATTGTCATTTAAAACAGCTTTGCATATTTAGACAGGGGCATCAATATCTGTTTGTAATTCACTTCATTTAAAAAAAAAAAAAAAAGGGTTTTTTTTTGCATAGTTAAAAGTTATACCATTGGACACTAGGTGTTGTTTCTGCTCCTCTGCCTGTTGTCAATACATTTTCGTCTATGTAAACTGCAGGGTTTGGACAAAGTAGAGGAAGTGCAGGCAGGACATTCAGAGCTCTGTGCTCTCCTGTGCTGTCAATCAAAGTGCAGTGAGCCCAGCAGCAGACTTATTTTTTTTTCAAAGATCACTGTAGGTGTTACTTTTTTTTTGTTAAAATATCACTTTCATGCTTTCCACAGTCATGTTACAATAACACAATTTTGCTAAATTTACAGCAAAATTTGTGTTACGTTACAATTGTATTTGCAATAAAAAAACACAATTTGTGCTACAATTTTAGAGTGAATTTACCAAATTGAAGCAAAAATTGCACTATTTTAATGCAATTACACGTGCCACAGTAAAATTTTGCTGGGATGGACTGGTGGAAAGCATGAAAGTCATTATACAACTGTAGCAGGTTGAATGGGTTAATCTGGCAAGGCAGGTATATTCCTCTTCGGCTACTAAGAGGTTAACCTGGAGGCTGATCTCCCCACAGGTGCAGGTGGATTAAAACCCTAGCTAGTATGAGGGGAGTGGAACTTGGAAGCAGTTTGGTGTGGACACTGCTTTACTGCTGATACTGGAGCTATATACCAGGAGAGACTTCTAACCTACAGATGGGTGAGAGATAACCCGATATCTGCTGTGACTGTACTCCAGGAGACTGTACAGGACTGTTTGATTTCTGTGAACTTTTATTCATGCCATTTGAAAGACTTGTTTCTGCCGAAGAAAGCTGTATTTTGTTTCTGGAGTCTCTATGCTTGGAAATAAAGCTGCTGACACGTCTGGGTGACAAGAAACCTGCGTTTAGAGTGTATCTTTACCTGAGCTCACACCCCAAGCTGCTACATATGGTGGAGGTATGCTGTGGGCATTATCCGTGCTACTTCTCAGCTGCTTAGAGGAACCACAGCTTTAAAAGCCAGCAAGCAGTGTCTGTCCACCAAGTAGTGTATGTCCAGCAAGCAGTGTATGTCCTGTGTGAAAGCTGTTAATCTGGTGTCAATGCAATCCACAAACATGGAGCAGCTAGTCCAGAAGCTTGTGCAAGCTAACCTACAGCAGCAGCAGGCTCATGCTGAGGCCATGCAGGCTCAGCAACAAACCAATAACCTGCTCATAAAACAACTGGCAGCATTGAAAGTGACTGGACCTGTCCCTCAGACCTCTCTTCCAACTGTTGCCAAGGACAACCCCAAAAAGTTGGTGCAAAGGGCAATGCAACGGATGGTGGAAGGAGAGGATGTTGAGGCTTACCTTGCTTTGTTTGAGCGAACTGCAGAAAGGGAACGTCTGCCTGAGTCACAATGGGCTGAGGTTCTGGCTCCATTCTTAACAGGTGAACCACTAAAAGCTTATTGTGATTTGTCAACAGAATCAGCAAAAAGTTATGCTCTGCTTAAAGTGGGAAATACTTGCACGGCTGGGGGTCACCTTGGCTGTCCGTTCTCAACGAGTACATCAGTGGCGGTATGATGCCAGAAAACCCCCGAGGTCTCAAGTGCATGATCTGATGAATTTGATTGATAAATGGCTTGAGCCAGAAAGACTCTCTGCACGGGATGTGGTTGACCGCGTGGTCACAGAACGCCTGTTTTGTGCCCTTCCCAGAGACTTGCAACACTGGGTAATGCAGAGTGATTCCCAGAATACTGAGCAAATGATGTGCGCTCTGGAAAGACATTCTGTAACAGAAAGCCATACTATAAAAAATTCTGGGGTTCCACCACCTCAGAGAAATACCCGGATACGCTGGGGACCAAGGGATGCTGTGGAGAGCCGCAAAAGTCCAAGGTTTACTGCTCCACAGGTTTTTCCATCTAATGTTGGCCCTCTGCCCAGGGTCTTCTCACCTAACCACCCCCCTGAGCTTCGTTGCTGGAGATGTCATGAGGTTGGTCACATTGCGGCTCAGTGCCCAACGCCTGAGGAGCCCATGGACTGCAATGTCATCAGTCTATGTTAGTGCATGCTGTAAACTCTGCCAGTGCAATGATGAAAGACTCTCGGCACAGTTGTGATGTCTGGATCGGTGGCCAGCCAGTACTAGCCCTCTTGGATACAGGCAGCATGGTCACTCTACTTCAGGCCAAGTTCCCATATACATTGGTGCACCCTGAGACTAAAATGTCAGTGCAGTGTGTGCACGGGGACACCAAGGAATACCCTTGTGCTCAGGTTACAGTGGAAACCTCCATAGGAACTGTGACCTGCCAAGTGGGGGTTGTTTCTGGGCTTGTACATGACCTGATTCTGGGCTGTGACTTTCCCCTGTTCTGGCAACTCTGGGAAAAAACATTGAGATCTGTAGACACACTCCAGGCTTCATGTAAGAAAGATTTATCTGTTCACAGTAATGATGATAATTCTGATGATGGTAAAATTGTTCCTTTTCCATTTTGTGTCTTAGCGGGTGATGAACCTGAAGACTCTCTCTCTGAGCAGGACATACATGACTTGGGAATTCCAAGGACCAATTTTGGGACTGCTCAGTTGAGAGACCCTAGCCTTAAAAAGGTATTTGAAAATATAAAAATCTTGAATGGTGTGCCCCAGGATTCTGAGGCAAATTTGTGTTACCCATATTTTGTGTTGATCAATGACCTACTGTATAGAGTGAATAAGTCAAATGATGAGGTTATTGAGCAGTTAGTAGTGCCTCAACAATATAGGCGCAAGGTCCTTGAACTGGCTCACACGCATCTGTTAGGAGGTCACTTAGGGGTTGAAAAAACACTGGAGCGCATATTGCAGCGATTTTATTGGGCCGGTGTATATAATGAAGTAAGAGAATTTTGTAATTCCTGCCCTATATGTCAGATAAATGCTCCAATGCCCCATTTCCGCAGCCCTTTAGTTCCACTCCCAATTATTGAGGTCCCATTTGAGCGTATAGCAATGGACATTGTGGGCCCTCTAGTCAAATCAACCAGAGGGTATCAATATATCCTGGTCATTTTAGAATATGCCACCCGTTAAACTGAGGCTATACCCTTGAGAAATACCTCTTCTAAAGTAATTACCAGAGAGCTGTTTCAGGTGTTCACTAGAGTGGGTCTGCCACAAGAGATTCTTACAGACCAGGGTACACCTTTCATGTCGAAAATAATGAAAGAATTGTGCAAACTATTCCACATTAAACATTTGCGTACTTCTGTCTACCATCCTCAAACAGATGGCCTTGTTGAAAGGTTTAACAAGACCCTAAAAAACATGCTGAAAAAGGTTGTGAGTAAGGATGGCTGTGATTGGGATATGCTGTTACCGTATTTACTTTTTGCAATTCGTGAAGTTCCACAAGCCTCCACGGGCTTTTCACCGTTTGAATTGGTTTACGGTCGTCATCCCCGTGGACTGCTTGATATAGTCAAGGAAGCTTGGGAACAAGAGGTTAGTCCCTACAAAAGTGTGGTGGAACATGTGAGCCAGATGCAGGAAAGAATGGAGGCTGTAATGCCAGTGGTCAAACACCTGCTGCAGGCACAGGAAGCCCAGTGTAGGGTATACAATTAACCAGCCAAGCAGTGGCGTAGCCACCGTGGTCACAAAGGGGGGCCCGCGGGGCCCTCAGGGCCCTGCAAGGCCCTCCCTTTCAATCACTCTTGTGACCGCAAGCATTGTTTTACTTGCGGTCACAAGAGTCCGACTCTGTCTTCCCCCGGCTGCTGCGCAGCTGCCGGGGATGTCGCGTCTTATCCCCGGCAGCGCACGCATCCCAGAGCTCCCTGTGCGCCTTGGGCCCTGACTTCCGGTTCCGGCGCGCAGGGAGCTCTGGGATGCGCGCGCTGCCGGGGATAAGACGCGACACCCCCGGCAGCCGCGCAGCAGCCGGGGACAGACCGAAGGAGTGAGGATCAACGTGGGAGCGCGTTGTCAGGTGAGTTAAGTTTTGTTTTTTATCAGCCTGTACGGGTGGGGGGAAAGAGGGGGGCATCTATGAGGGTGGGGGGAAAGGGGACCATCTATAAGGGAGGAGGGGGGGGGGAAAGGGGACCATCTATAAGGGAGGAGGGGGGGTGAAGAAGACCATCTATAAGGGAGGAGGGGGGGGTGAAGGGGACCATCTATAAGGGAGGGGGGGAGAGGGGGCCATCTATAAGGGAGGGGGGGGGGGAGAGGGGGCCCATCTATAAGAGAGGGGGGGTGAAGGGGACCATCTATAAGGGAGGGGGGGGGGTGAAGGGGACCATCTATAAGGGAGGGAGGGGGGGGTGAAGGGGACCATCTATAAGGGAGGAAGGGGGGGGGTGAAGGGGACCATCTATAAGGGAGGAGGGGGTGTGAAGAAGACCATCTATAAGGGAGGAGGGGGGGTGAAGGGGACCATCTATAAGGGAGGGGGGGAGAGGGGGCCATCTATAAGGGAGGGGGGGGAGAGGGGGCCATCTATAAGAGAGGGGGGGTGAAGGGGACCATCTATAAGGGAGGGGGGGGGTGAAGGGGACCATCTATAAGGGAGGGAGGGGGGGGTGAAGGGGACCATCTATAAGGGAGGGGGGGTGAAGGGGACCATCTATAAGGGAGGAGGGGGGGTGAAGGGGGCCATCTATAAGGGAGGAGGGGGGGTGAAGGGGACCATCTATAAGGGAGGAGGGGGGGGGGTGAAGGGGACCATCTATAAGGGAGGGGGGGTGAAGGGGACCATCTATAAGGGAGGAGGGGGGGTGAAGGGGGCCATCTATAAGGGAGGGGGGTGAAGGGGGGCATCTATAAGGGGGGGGTGAAGGGGACCATCTATAAGGGAGGAGGGGGGGGTGAAGGGGACCATCTATAAGGGAGGGGGGGTGAAGGGGACCAACTATAAGGGAGGAGGGGGGGGGGTTAAGGGGGCCATCTATAAGGGAGGGGGGTGAAGGGGGGCATCTATAAGGGGGGGTGAAGGGGACCATCTATAAGGGAGGGGGGGGGTGAAGGGGACCATCTATAAGGGAGGAGGGGGGGTGAAGGGGGCCATCTATAAGGGAGGGGGGGGTGAAGGGGGCCATCTATAAGGGAGGGGGGGGTGAAGGGGACCATCTATAAGGGAGGGGGGGTGAAGGGGACCATCTATAAGGGAGGGGGGGTGAAGGGGGCCATCTATAAGGGAGGGGGGGTGAAGGGGGCCATCTATAAGGGAGGGGGGGGGTGAAGGGGACCATCTATAAGGGAGGGGGGGGTGAAGGGGACCATCTATAAGGGAGGGGGGGAGAGGGGGCCATCTATAAGAGAGGGGGGGTGAAGGGGACCATCTATAAGGGAGGGGGGGGGGTGAAGGGGACCATCTATAAGGGAGGGAGGGGTGAACGGGACCATCTATAAGGGAGGGGGGGTGAAGGGGACCATCTATAAGGCAGGGGGGGGTGAAGGGGACCATCTATAAGGCAGGGGGGGGTGAAGGGGACCATCTATAAGGGAGGGGGGGGGAAGGGGACCATCTATAAGGGGGGGGGGGGGGAAGGGGACCATCTATAAGGGAGGGTGGGGGGAGAGGGGGCCATCCATAAGGGAGGGTGAGGAGAGAGAGGGGGCCATCTATAAGGGAGGGGGTAAAGGGGGCCATCTATATGGAGGGGGGAGAGGAGGCCATCTATAAGGGAGGGTGGGGGGAGAGGGGGCCATCTATAAGGAGGGCAACATGGGGGGAGAGGGGCCATCTATTTGGGGGGGGGGCAACATAGGGGGAGAGGGAATACACAGAGGGGTGCATATATTATTAGGGGGTCACATAGAGTCAGGGCTACCCACTAAAGGAGTGTGTAAAGGGGACAATACAGATGTGCAGTGTGTATATAGATGAGGATGGTGCCAGAGTGAGGAGACTAATATGTCTGTCTGACAGATTCTGTGGATTCGTGGCTCGGAGAAGTTCTCATAACGGCCCAGGGCAAATGGAGAAGAAGATGAAAAGGGAAGAACGCCGATCAGAGAAGACGTCCCCCCTGTGAGTCACCTGATATATCTGCACTGTAATGTATATGGTGTATAGAGCCTGTGTAGAGCTGGGGCCACCTCTATATGACTGGATGAGGTGATTTAGTATACTGGATTTGGTCAGTAACAATATGGTGGTGATGGTTGTGGTTGTGGTGTGGCAGTAATGTTTCCTTCCTATATACTGGTATTACTGGTAATATAGGTCTCAGTATACAGGATTTGGTCGGTAACAGTATGGCAGTAATATGTACGGTGACAATACTTTCTCTTCCAATATGCTGGTGTTAGTGGTAATATCTGTCTTGGTGTGTGTGTGTATATATATATATATATATATATATATATATATATATATATATATATATATACACACACCAATAGCATCACTTGGTCGTGAAAGGAGGGGGGGGGGGGCCCAAGTTGGCCTCTCGCACCAGGGCCCAGGAGACATTAGCTACGCCCCTGCAGCCAAGGTCAGAGAGTTTAACCCTGGTGATCGGGTCCTGGTGCTCATACCAACGGTAGAGAGCAAGTTTTTGGCTAAATGGCAGGGACCCTTTGAAGTTGTGGAGAAAGTGGGTCCAGTAAACTATAAAGTGTTTCAGCCAAGTAAAAGAAAACAATACCAGATTTACCATGTAAATCTCATCAAACCTTGGAAAGAGAGGGAGTCACTGTCTGCAGAGGTAGTCACTAAAAAAGAAGGTGATAGTGAGATAAATAAAGTAAAGGTGGCTAAAACTCTGTCCCCATCCCAACAACAAGAGGTAAAAGAGTTCCTCCAGAGAAATAGGGATTTCTTTACAGAAATACCAGGAAGGACAGATGTGATAAAACATGAAATCCGGACAGATCCCCATGTTAGAGTTAATGTACGCCCTTATAGAATCCCGGAAGCCAGGCGACAGGATGTTACAGGGGAAGTAAGAAAAATGCTTGACCTTGGGGTCATTGAAGAATCCTCTAGTGGGTGGTCCAGTCCCATTGTTCTAGTACCCAAACCCAATGGCACTTGGAGATTCTGCAGTGACTTTAGGAAACTAAATGAGGTCTCTGAATTTGATGCCTATCCCATGCCAAGGGCTGATGAATTGATAGAAAGTCTTGGGCCAGCCAGGTATATTACAACTTTAGACCTCACTAAAGGTTACTGGCAAATTCCTCTGTCTAAGGAATCCAAAGAGAAGACTGCCTTCTCTACCCCTGAGGGTTTGTTCCAATATGTTACCATGCCTTTTGGGCTACAGGGGGCACTAGCTACATTCCAACGGGCTATGGACAAGGTCTTGAGGACTCATAAAAAATATACTGCTGCATATCTAGATGATATTGTAGTCTTCAGCTCAGATTGGGACAGTCACGTAGGCAAGGTTCAGAATGTGGTTAGCTCCCTCAGAAAGGCCGGACTCACTGCCAATCCTGAAAAATGTGCCATAGGCTTAGAAGAAGCCAAATATCTTGGCTATATTGTTGGCAGAGGAGTGATAAAGCCCCAAGTAAATAAAATTGAGGCCATTCAAAATTGGCCCTGTCCCACTACTAAAAAACAAGTCAGGACATTTTTAGGTATTGTGGGATACTATAGAAGGTTTGTGCAAAATTTTGCCACCCTTGCAGCCCCACTTATTGACCTAACAAAAGGGTCTAAGCCTAATACCATTCGCTGGACTCCTGACTTAGAAAAAACCTTCACTAAGTTAAAGTCTGTGCTGTGTGAACAGCCGGTACTGATAGCCCCTGACTTTAAGAAGGAATTTATTGTACAGACCGATGCGTCAGAGGTAGGCTTAGGTGCTGTGTTGGCACAGATGGTAGATGGGGAAGCGCATCCTGTAATGTATCTCAGTAGGAAACTGTCATCAGCAGAGAAAAACTATTCCATTGTGGAACAGGAATGCCTTGTCGTAAAATGGGCATTAGATGCCCTCAGGTACTATTTGGTTGGTAGACTATTCAGGTTGGTTTCAGACCATGCACCCCTAACTTGGATGGCTCAGAATAAAGACCGTAATTCTAGAGTGACAAGGTGGTTCTTAGCTCTGCAGGAATATAAATTTAAGGTAGAGCACAGATCTGGGAGGAATCATCAGAATGCGGATGCCCTTTCAAGGGTCCATTGCCTGCTAGGAGGAAGTGTCCAGACCTATTGTTAGGACTCGAGCTGTGCGTTCAGCACGGCGTCCATAGCGGTCAGGCTGCTTTTGATTTTTTTTTTTTCTCTTCTCTGCTATTCCTGCATGTAGGAGTGTCCAGTGCTGCACTCCCTCTGCAGATCAGCACTAGGTGTTTGTGATCTCAGTGATTTAACTGACAGCTGACTCTTCCAGTCAGATGTCAGTATCTGGGCTGGGCTGGGACTTCTAGTCCTATAAGTACAATCACTTGCCACAAGTTCCTTGCCTGTGAAAGAGCCTAGTAACACAAGTGTGTGTATCTTGATCTAGCATTCCTCTGACCTGTTTATCCTGTTTTCCTGACCTCTGGCTTTTGGACCTCGACTATTCTTTTGGACTCTGATTTTGTACCTGAGTATACAGAACGTTGCTGACTTGGACTACTGACTACCCCTTTATTGTGTGTATTAGTCTTGTCTTGTTTTGTGTGCCTCACTTTACCGCAGGTGAGGGAACACCGCCAAGTTGTCCGCTGCCGCCTAGGGCAGAGTGTGGCAATGAGGTAGGGACAGCTGGGGCGGGTGTCATCGGCAGGGACTGCACTGTCTTATTTGTCTTCCCAGTCCCCGTCCTAACACCTATGGCCTGGAGCCGGGGGGAAGGATGTGTAGCAGGTTGAATGGGTTAATCTGGCAAGGCAGGTATATTCCTCTTCGGCTACTAAGAGGTTAACCTGGAGGCTGATCTCCCCACAGGTGCAGGTGGATTAAAACCCTAGCTAGTATGATGGGAGTAAAATTTGGAAGCAGCTTGGTGTGGACACTGCTTTACTGCTGATACTGGAGCTATATACCAGGAGAGACTTCTAACCTACGGCTACGTTCACACAGAGCAAAAGGGGCGGATTACGCAAGGAAATATTTCCGCCTGAAATCAACTGACGCTGAATTCCGAGCAGAATATAAGCAGAATGTAAGCAGAATCCCTGCGTATTCCGCTAGGAAAGTGTTCAGCTAGTAATCAGCTCTTGACAAATTCAGCGCGGAATACTCGAGGAATCCGCGCTGAATCCGCATGCATTCAGCGCTGAAATTCAGCGAGTATTTGGCGAGTAAACTAGACTATACCAGAATATATACTAGAATCCTCCCCCCCCTTTTTTCCCCATTTCCGCGCTGATTCAGCGCGTAATTTCCGCTTGTATTCCGCGCTGAATACGTGCGTATTCCGTGCTGAAACACAAAATCAGAGCCCCATTGGTTTGTATAGGCTTCTGCTAGCGGAAGAATGAACATGTTCTTTCTTCTGGCGGAAAGCGGATTAGTTCAGTGCGGACATTCCACAGTGTGAACTGCAGAGCAGAATTTCCATTCAACACAATGGAAATTAGCTCTGCACCTATTTTAACAGCTGAAATTTCAGCGCTGATTCAGCGCAGAAATTCAGCTGCTTTTGCTCTGTGTGAACGAGCCCTACAGATGGGTGAGAGATAACCCGATATCTGCTGTGACTGTACTCCAGGAGACTGTACAGGACTGTATGATTTCTGTGAACTTTTATTTATGCCATTTGAAAGACTTGTTTCTGCCGAAGAAAGCTGTATTTTGTTTCTGGAGTCTCTATGCTTGGAAATAAAGCTGCTGACACGTCTGGGTGACAAGAAACCTGCGTTTAGAGTCTATCTTTACCTGAGCTCACACCCCAAGCTGCTACACAACAAACAAAATTACATTTAGGCCCTATTCACAACTCTCTAATCCTGTCTTGTAGTAGTGGATCCTGTAGTAGTAAAACTAGAGACTCGAGTATGGATGTGTGGGGTAACCATCCACATTTGCATGGACCCATTCATTGAAATGGGTGGATCAGCGCTTGCCAGTAATTTCTGTGGCATGGCTCGCAGCCCTTTTACGGATCTGTAGCAACTACAGATGTGTAAACGAGTCCATTGAAATACATAGATATTACAGTTTCATATCTATATTTGCGGACAGTTTTAGGAAGGAGCCTTAGCTTGTTCTCTGAAAGCTGTTCACCTAATGTTCTATAAGAAGTGTTCTGCTGGGCTCACTGCACTCTGATTGACAGCACAGGAGTGTCCCACCCACCTTCCGTATTTTGGCCAAGCCCTGCAGTGGCCATAGATGAACAGCAGAAACAGTGACACCTAGTGGCCGATGTTATAACTCCCAATTACACATAGCAAACATGTGAATTACAAATATGTTAGATTAGTGCTTCTCAATTCCAGTCCATATGGCCACTAACAGGTCATGTTTTGAGGATTTCCTTAGTTTTTAACAGTATATAATTATTCTCAGTGGATCAGGTCACATGATCACATGTGTTCTTTTTATGGGGAATCCTCAAAACATGACCTGTTGGTTGATCATAAGGACTGGAATTGAAAAGCACTGTGTTAGATATTGATGCCTCTGTTAAAATATGCAAAGTAGTTTTTAATGACAGTGTCCATTTATAGTAAATAATATATAAAAATAAGAACTAATAAAAACGTATAAAATAAGAAAGGTCACAGTATTACCTGAATTTCTGGAGGTTCTTCTTATGCGAGTCTATATCTACAATTAATTGTCCCCTCTAAGTTACAGAATGTTCTTGACTCCCAAAATTTTGTTCAGCTATCAAGAGAATGAAAAGTGTTATGAAGCCAAAATTTCTCGCCGATTGAGGATGCAATTTGAAGATTATTAACTAGGACTAGTCTTCCCGAGCTGAGACTCCTCACAAAGACCTGACAGAAAGATGTCCTCATTTTTCTCTTCAAAAACAGAGAACAATGTCATCTTTTTAGAAATGTAAAAAAAAAAATCTATGTATTGATACGAACAAGGAGAAAATATCTGCCGGATTTTCCTTTATATTTTATAAGTCATTCTTGATCTCAGGAACGACAGATATAATCTGGAGTCTGTTCATGTAACAGCTACTAAAATCGTACTTGGCCCACATCATAAAACTTAACAGAAATAAAACTGAAACGCCTTAAAATTTACAGCACAGAAAGGGAGAGAAGCTTTTAAATGCATTAAGGGGTTCAACAAAGCTCAGGATGGAGGCATATTTCTAAAAGAGATAAGTGACGGGAGAAGTAATGAACAAAAAATACCATAGAGCCTTCTAGAATTCAGAACATAAGGGTGAGTTATTATTCCGATATGTTCATCATTATTGGGTTACATTGTCCTCTATGGAAGTCGTAAGGAATAACTCTTGATTCTGTTATACCAAATCTACAGCTGCCCTTTAATAGACATAAATCTCATTGACAACTGGTAAGATAACTTAATTAGGGTATATGTAGAATGGCTATATAGTAATAACAAGATTTTATCAAAATGGAAGGAAGAACTAGCCCCATAATGAGCATTTCCAATGCAAGGGTGGATTTACAGTATGTTGGTGAAGACCTTCTTCTAACTCCAGGAACCATCACCCTTAAATAGATGAATGTTCCAAGTATGGCTACGTGTAAGGGTATGTTCACACTGAGCAATAGGCAACTATTCAGAAATTCAAGAAGAAAGTTTTGTGCTTGAAATTCCTCACCTATTTATCTCTGGCAGAATAGGAGCGGAATTGACTTCTATACGATTCCTCTACCGGAATCCACCCAAAGAACTCCACAATGTGAACAAAGACACAGAAAGCCCATTAAAGCCATTGTACATTCACAATGTTGATTTTTTATGGGCAGAATTTCAAGCGGATCCCGCATGCATTTTGATGTGGAATGCTGCGCCTATTCCTCAGTGTGAACATACCATAAGCCTGGTTGCAGTATCGAAGAAGATAATAACAGCAAAATTTGTGTTTCACTTGAATTTCTAATTTCAAATTTAAAATTCACATTGTAAAGGGTCTGCTACGGATTTTCTTTCAAATCCACAACATACACCTTACTGTACACCTACATTAGGGTATTTTCATTTAAAAAAGCTCTTTGTATTCCTTGGGGAGATATTTTTTTGAACAGCACTCTGTGTGGCTAGGTGTGGTATTGCAAGTCAAAATTAGTTATAAATTATTCTGTTCCCTCCGATATTTTCAGAGTATGGGACCATCACAATTATATCACTGGGAGAATGACAGGGCTATTACCCTTCTTGAAATCCTAAGTCTTCTACAAATTTCTTGTAGACATTATTTTTATTACGTACAGATAATATCTTACTTTAATAGCCTGGTGATAAATAAGCCAAGGGCTTTCTCTAGGATAGCTTTTGACAAGCTTTATTTACTGGCCTCCAAGGTTTTTTTTTTTTCTTTACTTTGCCAGCTTCTTTCTTTTTTTTTCTTTTAAAAATAAAACGTTATTTGTCTTGGCATTACAATGGAAGGAGGCACTAGAAGCGGGGTTGTCTGAGGGAGAAGTACAGTATCCTCTAAGCTAATGGCAGGGTACCTAAAGGTGAGCAGAATTGTTATGTGAGACTTAAAGAAAAGTTGTGTTCTGTCTTATACATAGAGCATTTTATGTTTTAACTTTGTGGAAGTGCATCTGAGGATACAAAACAGATGTCGTAATTCATGCTACTTTATACCATGGGTTCTTAGAGTATCTTCATACTGTATGTAGGGCATTTTTCTCCAGCAGATAATGGGTATTTAATTCTAATAGGAACAATAGCGGGAATTTAGTATGGATACACCACATACAGACTGGACAAAAAGTTCAGTATGGCATGTGGGCAGCTCAGATGCACCCTGATGTACGTAGATGTGTACATTTCTACATAACTCTAGTGTGCCATATGGATGGGGGATAACAAATTGATCACTGGGATCCACAATTTCGAGAGCATGGCTTCCATATAAGCAATTAATGCTTATATGGCAATGTCATACTTTAATAAGCACTACTATACAAAGTCCAACAGCACAAACAAGCAAGTCCAAATGGCTACTGTAGATGCATAGGTATGCAAGAAGGTCCACAATCCCCAATGGAGGCAATACTCACTTCATGATAAATACAGTCCAACAGCATCCAGTTATAGTACCCGAAAGAACAAATTATTTGCATAATGTGCGCAGTACAAAGGGTTGTTTTAACCGACAAAGGGTCTTTAATATACAGTGGGCCTCTTTCTCCCCTTTTAAGTAAATCTACCAGTATGTAGACCTAGGAGTAAGCTCTAACCTGCTGCTAGATTATAACAGGGCAGGGGACGGGGAATGCGGCCATACCTTTATTTAGATAGTCCTCGGCTTGAATATTTAAAAATCTTTCTTTTTGTGTAGTATGTAAATGAGGATGTTTGGTGCACTGGCCCTGTAGCCCAACTCCTGCAGCATGCTTCTATATTATCGTCCATAATGGCGCTCTGCAGTGACGTCACTGTCTCACACTGTATACTGCACTGTATATTATGGATATTCATAAGGAGGCGCACTGAAGGAGCCAACAGGAGGGCAAATCAGTGCACTGAAGGCTTCAGGACTTTCTCAGTGCATGAAAAAGCCTTATTTACAATTAAAGTAGTTATCTACCTAATGTAATAAAAGTCTATGGAAGCAGCACAGGTGCATGGAGATGATGCAGATAATGTCTCCTGGGGGTCTGGTTACCATGTCAATAGACAGCTAACCCAGCCCCAGAGAGGTAATCACATGTCCTATGACTACAAAGGGAGGGGGGAAGAGGGAGCTGAGTGTGGTCTGAGTGGAGCTAGAGTAGAGGATTTTAGACATCCAGAGCGGATAAGAATAAGAAAAAAACAGGGAAAGGGTGCAAGGTAGCTTATGCATGTATATTAAACATAGGATGGTATTGGGATGGGGGATTGTAGAATATTGTTTTTGTTACCTAGATAACCCCTTTAAGGAAAAGAAAAATATTACCAATAAGTACAGTTGCATTATCTTTCCCCTGCCCTATTATAATCTAGCAGCAGGGTAGATCTGTCTAACCAGCTGCTAGAATCACATTAAGCCTCTTTTTCCGTTTCCCCCTAAAGTCATCATTTACTTTACAAACATTTCAAACACCTCAGGTCCAGAAGACAGCTTACAAGTCATCCATATGAGACTATGGATATGGAAGAGGGGAGAGAGGAATGGGGAATAGCTGGAAAGAATCATAAGCAGATAGAGAAACTGGACAGGGAACACATGGACTTTTAGTGAGTATACATCTCATTCTAAGGCTTGATTCACAGCTTAGACTGCTCAGTACTGTTCTATAATGTCCTCCTTGCTGTTGCTGCTTCTAAACATGTGCCATATAGACATAGGAAAACAAGATTGCCTTTTGTAGGTGTAAAGTTTTTTTGGACCATCAAAAATGCTAGTCTCTACCCACTCACTCATGCACAACTGCAAATGAAAAATAAAGCCTGCAGAGCAGAAACTGGTGCAAAACGCTATATATCCAAGAAATCTAAAGGCCAGAAATTGTGCTGCTCCACATGTACAGGTATGCTTTTTAGAGGTAAAATAGCTTAAAGGGGCCAATGAACTAAATAGTAAAACATCTCTTAGTTCACACATATATTGTCCTCTTGCCCTGTCCATTCACATGCCACATGTCTGTAATTGCAGACCTCACAATGGGTGTAGTGCTCCGCAATTCACAGAACACCGCTAAGAAGATAGTGATTTCAGATCATGACCCTGTATAGTGTCCATGTACGGACTTGTGAACAGGGCCATTGAAATACATTGGTCCTGTGTTCTGTCCGCAATTGTAGACAGAACTGTGGACGTGTGAATAAAGCCTAAAATCATATGTTTTTGTCACATTAAATTATTTGATACAGTTGCTATTAATGGAATATATATATATATATATATATATATATATATTATTAATAATATTATTATTATTATTATTATTATTATTATTATTATTATTATTATTATTATTATTTTCTACATCCTTCAAGGGTCTATTGTTCTTTTTCCTTATCTTAGTCAAATGTTTATCTTAATTGTTGGATATTTTATAACTTGGGAACTCATTGGGAAGAGTCAATTGGTGGTTTATAACTTTTAGGGTGCGTTCACATGTACAGCATCCGCAGCAAACTTGATGCAGCAGATATTAATGTAACTAAATGACTGAATACAGCATCAAATCTCCTCCTGTATCCTGTATTTGTGAACACACCCTAAGGCCAGGTTCACACTATGTAAAAACAGCTGTATTTCATAACAACGGCCATTGTTGAGCAAACAACGGACGTTATTTTTTAAACAATGGCCATTATTTGCTCAACAACGTTGTTATGAAATACGCCCATTGTTTTTACATAGTGTTAACATAGCCTAAACATATATTGTTGGGGGTTGAGGATTCACATTGTTACATATGACCACATTAAGCTGGTCTGTGCCTGCTCGAGTCTAAAGGGGGAGGGGTGAAGGTTCTTTTTGGAAGATTCAGGAAGAAGTGGAGATAAAGGAGGACATTTATTTTCTCAAGATTGGCGTACACCAGTCTTAGCCCCCCCCCCCCCATTTACCTGGCCTCTTCTGTGGCATACACCAGGGGTGAATGTTTAATAAATGTTCCCCCTAAGTGTTAAAATATCAGGTACACTAAGCACTAAATGAGCCTTTAAGAACTAGATGGTTTGTGTGTAGCATGGCTACTCCTATGGGGTATGTATTGAATATCCAACCAATGAAGGACCTTCCCCCAGACAGGTATTATCTCTATTCATAGTAAAGTATAACCTCTTTCTTTGTCTTTGTATTTTATCTTTGTATTTGTTAGTAAACTATATTTTTTACTTAGCTATTACTGGACCTATTTACTCATGCATCTTGGAATCCCATAAAACAAAAACAAACAATGCTTAGGACCATGTGGCTCTCAGGGGGCAATACCCTGAACAGTAAGGGGCTTGGATAGTACAAGGTAAATTCTCAACATTTTATTGCTGTTTTGTGGCATGATGTAAAGAAAAAAAAAGAGGAGTAAAAAATAATATGATGACACAGAAATCTTGGAAAGTACCAGACCTCCAAAGTGCTAAATGTGTTGCTCTTACCAGCGTCCCCCTACCACTTTATAATGTGCATTATGCAGCATGTATGAGAAGCTTTCCTGTAAATTGCTCTGTCCTTACTTAGTATATTCTGTACAATGTGGTAAAGCAGATCTGTAGCTCCGCACCTAATGTCCAGTTCCCCATAATGTAGAGGTGCTAATGTTCACTAAACCGCAGCAGTCTGGTGCAGAATTTGCTATAACATTCACTTTGTTCCATACAGATAAAAGCTAATTGTTTAGGGCAGCAGCATAACCCAGTCCATTTAGCTTAGAAAAGGCCACAAGCTAAACATTTCCATTATAATGGTGATGACTGCATCACTTCATAAAGTACAAATCGCCCAACACTTTAAGTCACATACGAGAGAAAATTAACCAAACACTCGCCATTAACATGATATAGTAAACAGTCAAACTGATCCTTCTCTTAGCCAGAAAAATAATAAGAAAATATGACCTTGTTATTGCTAGGCAAACACTAAAATTTTTTTATGAAACCGCAGTTCCACATATGACCACCATCTACAATTTTTTTCTCATTCAGACTGTAATTCGGGCTGGAATCCTATACATCAAGTATAGCTGGCTGACTCTGGAGCCAGAATAATGGGAACTCAATTGGCTGCCATAGTAGTGGAAACACTGAAGCAAATAGTGCAATATCTCAAGCTCTTCACCCTACCCTAATTCAATCCCTTATTATATTGGCCACAACCCCTAAAGAACCTTGTCTTTTTAAAGGGGTTATCCAGCACTACAAAAACATGGCCACTTTGTTCCAGAGACAGCCCCACTCTTGTCTCCAGCTTGGGTGGGGTTTTGCTGCCCAGTTCCATTGAAGTAAATGGAGCTTAAAGGGAAGCTGTCACCGAGGATTTGGGCACAGAGCCCGCCTGACTCCCCCGGTGCAGCCCACAGATACTTACCCTTTCCGGCGAGTCCAGCTCCTGGAGCCGACCCTGGGACGAAGATATCAGCGCCTGAAGCCTTGCCTTGCACGGCTTCGGGCGCTGATATATTCGTCCCAGGACCGGCTCCAGGAGCGGGACTTGCTGGAAAGGGTAAGTATCCGGGGGCTGCACCGGGGGGTCGGATAGGCTCTGTGCCCGCATCCCCGCAGGCCAGGTTCCCTTTAATTGGAAACTGCACCTGAGCCGTGTTGTCTGTGAAAGAAAGTGCCCATGTTTTTGTAGCACTGGATAACCCCTTAAAGGGATTGCCTGCTTAGAACAACCCATGACCATATTATGTATTCTAACAGTCACAGGAGGTGTAGCTAGGCTCTCCTGCACCCGGGGCAAAAGATTCAATTTGCCCCCCCCATGTGTGCGCAGTAAGCAGTAATGTTGTCCCTTCACTGCTGGTATATAACATCTATATTTTTTTTAAATGAAGTTTAGATAAGCGATTGTTCAGATGAGCGATTCGCTCATCTCTACTGCCAGCACTAGTGTGGCGTTCACAATATGGGATACATAATGTCATATTTACTGTGTACCTGGAATGTTTTTATGAAGAATGATTATCAGGCAGCTCGGGGCTCAATCAGCATTTTTTAAAGTACTTCCATTTTCCCATTTAAAATTTTGTCCCTAAGTACCTTAACGGAGGCGCTATTTTCTCTGCTCCCTGCTGTCTGTACCTGAGGAGGCGCCGTTGTCTCCAATCCCTGCTGTCTGTACCTGTGAATTAGGAGGTAGAGCTTTCTGATCTATCTCCAGTGTGACACCCAGTGTAATGTGATTCTATGGTGCCGTCTCCTAATGCACAGGTACGCTCGGCAGTAGAGTTGATCGAACCTCGGGAAATCCTAGGTTCAATTGAACTCGAACATTCACGAACCTGACGCATTTGATTGCTGATGCCTTACCGGTCCGTGTGGAAGGAGGAGAGTTCACAGGTACTGCCTGGAATTCCGGGATTCAGCCTATTACCTAGGCTATTACTTAAGCTGAATCCCAGAATTCCAGGCGGTACCTGGGCACTCTCCTCCTTTCAGACAAAACAAATGTGGAAAATGAAAACTTCTTGCTGAAACAAGTGAAATTTATTTACAGTGTATAGTACTGCGAAGATAAATGTGCACGTTTTGGTGCTGCACTGTACCCTTGTGTGAAATAATGACATGACCCGTAGGGCTGGTATATATATATATATATATATATATATATAGTCTCTCACAGTGACAGGACTACAGGTCCCATAATGCTCATACCTAGGCCGATAACAGTAAGTCCGATGCCAGCAGGTAAATGATGCAGGGTTTTACCGTGATTCAGTAGTCCTTTAGCAGCAATTATTACCAGTCCTTAGGCCAGTCCAAGACTCCTTACGCTCAACGCGTTTCCTGCGGTTCGCATTCATCAGGAGCGGTGTAGATGGAGTGTAGTCTTATTGTACCTCTATGGCTCTGATAACGGCCGCAGATACATGCCCACGGCACAGATTTAAATGCTCAGCACGCCTCAGCCCCGCCCCGCTCGTGCGTCACTGACTTCCGGGTTACCCCGGTCACGTGTTCGTGACGTCATAGTATGCAGAGTGAGAAGGCGTGCTCAAGCTGGTGATGTGTGATGGGGATCGTGGGGAACTCCGCCCCGTTCCCGGCTTGATACAGCATAGTGGATAGTATGTTCTAGTGAAGGTTAGTAATGTGCATACTCAGACCATAGCAACACACGGAGTGTACAATGCCCTGTTCGGCACGTTCATGTCAGCATATTGTCAACTAGAGGGGCACAGATTTAAATGCTCAGCACGCCTCAGCCCCGCCCCGCTTGTGCGTCACTGACTTCCGGGTTACCCCGGTCACGTGTTCGTGACGTCATAGTATGCAGAGTGAGAAGGAACTCACATTCCTTGACCTGAGCATATGGAAACAACAAGATGGGGCACTTGCAACTAAGGTCTACAGAAAAACGACTGCCACCAATACACTTTTGATGTGGGTGTAATGATATTAATATGATTGCTAACCTGGTATAGTGGAATCATCAAAGTCTGGAAGGCAAGGTGGGAGTCCAGTGGCTGACAATCCAGATGACTGTGGTTACAGCAGCAAGCGTGGTCAAACAGTCCAAGTTCGGTACACAGGAGAATAGCAAAAGTTGTAGGTTAAGGCAAAGGCGTAGTCAAATAACAGTCCAGGTTCGGTACACAGGAGAATAGCAGAAGTTGTAGGTTAAGGCAGAGGCGTAGTCAAATAACAGTCCAAGTTCAGTACACAGAAAGGAGCTTCAGGAGAAAATGCTGGACTATAGGCTGGGAAGCACAATAATCTGGCAAGGAGGAAGGGGCAAGGCTTGACTTAAATAGGAAGTCCAAGGATGAAGCTAATTAGGCAATCAAGGCAAGGTTCTCAAGGAATAAGAAACTGTCCAACAGATTCAGGAAAGGAGCTGTCCAGAATTACTAGTAGCTCAGTGAGGAGAGCTGCTGCCTGGGATACTGGAGGTTATAGGTTCAAGTCCTGACAGTACTCCCCTTCTTCCAGGATGACCTCTGGGCATCCCAGAGTTTGGCTTGTTGGGGTATCGCTGATGAAATTCCTTGGTAAGTCTAGGGGCATGAACATTTTCTTCTGGTTCCCAAGAATTTTCCTCAGAGCCATATCCCTTCCACTTGATTAAGTATTGAAGCTTGCTGCGATGAATTCTGGAGTCCAAGACCTTCTCTACAACATATTCATCTTCACCCTGTACATTTACTGGTGGTGGAGGGGGAAAATTGCGGCCTGGAAAGGTATTTTCATTATATGGTTTCAAAAGAGAACAATGAAAAACAGGGTGGACCTTCATAGACTGAGGAAGTTTTAATTGAAAGGTGACTTCATTAATTTGGGCAGAAATTTGAAATGGTCCAATATATTTCTGACCCAGCTTAGGAGAAGGTACTTGCAACTTAAGATTCTTTGTAGAGAGCCATACTTTATCTCCCACATGAAAAATAGGTGCAGCTCTTCGATGTTTGTCAGCAGCTTGTTTGAATTGTTTTTGGGCATCGTGTAAATTCTCAACAATCTTTTCTTGAACCCTCTGTAGTTCTGTCAAACGCTCGGTCACTGCTGGAAGAGTGGTTAAAATTGGTAAGTCTGGAATAAAGACTGGATGAAGGCCCGTATTAGCATAAAATGGACTTTGCAATGTTGAGCTATGTTCAGAGTTATTGTATGCAAACTCAGCTGTGGGTAGATAATCAGTCCAATCATCCTGAAGGTAACTTATAAAGCATCGAAGGTACTGTTCAAGAGTTTGATTAGTTCTTTCTGTTTGCCCATTTGATTGGGGATGAAAGGCAGATGACAAGTTCACTCCTATCCCTAGTCCAGAGCAAAAACTTTTCCAAAATTTAGATGTAAATTGTACGCCTCGATCAGAAACCACATTGTCAGGGATTCCAAGCAATCTGAATACTTCCTGAATCATGAGCTTGGCCGTTTGTTCTGCCGTGGGTATTCCCTTAGTTGGGATGAAATGCGCCATCTTTGTAAGACGGTCAACAACAACTAGGATGGTGGTCATTCCTTTGGAAGGTGGTAAATCAACCACAAAATCCATAGAAATTGAGCCCCAGGGTCTAGAGGGAATGGGAAGTGGCTGGAGCAAACCTAAAGGAGAAGAGCGTGGAGTTTTATTTTGAGCACAAACTACACATGAAGAAACATACTTCTGGACATCTTTCTTGAAGCTTGGCCACCAAAACAAACGGGATAAAAGTTCATGGGTCTTTTTCATCCCTAAATGTCCAGCCATCTTGGAATCATGAACTAATTTTAAAGCAGTAAGTCGTGCTGTCTCTGGTACATACAGTTGATGATGTCTTGTCCAAAATCCATCTTTGAAGCAGAGATTAATATTCCTTGGAGGATGACCAAGTAAAGGGTCATTAGTGTAGCCATCCTTTAGTAGACTGAGGAAATCTTTTGAATGTGTAGCCCCTACAAAGTTTTTTTCAGACAAGATTGTGTTTTCACATTTCTCTTTTAGTGTAGGCTCTGAAAACATCCTGGACAAAGCATCAGCTTTACCATTTTTTGATCCAGGTCGATAAGTGATTACAAAGTTAAATCGAGAAAAGAATAAGCTCCATCTTGCTTGCCTTGAAGATAGTCTTTTGGATCCACGGATATACTCCAGATTTCTATGATCAGTAAGCACAGTTACAGGATTAGCAGTTCCCTCCAAAAGATGTCTCCACTCAGAAAATGCACATTTAATTGCTAGTAGTTCTTTATTTCCAATATCGTAATTTCTTTCAGATGAAGACATCTGACAAGAAAAAAATGCACAAGGGTGCAGCAACATCTTATCTCCGCATCTCTGAGACAGGACAGCCCCTACAGCTGAATCAGATGCATCAACTTCAACAGTAAATGGCAAATCTGGATTTGGATGAATTAATATAGGTGCAGATGTAAACATAGCCTTTAATTTTGTGAAAGCATCCTGGGCCTCTTGTGTCCAAACAAACTGCATGGATTTCTTTGTGAGCTGTGTAATTGGTGCAATAATCTTAGAAAAATTTTTTATGAATTTTCTATAGAAGTTAGCAAATCCAATAAATCTCTGAATTTCCTTCTCATTTTTTGGAATTGGCCAATCAACAACAGCCTTGATTTTACCTGGATCCATAGTTAGGCCTTCTGGTGAGATGATGTATCCCAGAAATTGAATGGTTGTCTGCTCAAATTCACATTTTTCTTTTCACTAATAAACGGAGCAGGTTGCATTTGAAAATAAATACGACATTGATTAAGAAAACCTCGAAAATGACGACGATCACCACTAAACTTTGATGGCAATGGCATACGTGGATCTCCAGCTGAGCCACGTACCTCTAAAATTTGTCTTTGCAATTCTATAATCTTTTCTTGTTGATTGTGCACCAGATTTTGTAACTGTGTAAATTTTTCTTGATAGGTGGCGCCAAATTCCTGAAGTTCAGAAACATGTTCTCTCAAGGTTTTGACAGCGGACTCCATTTTGGGCCAGATTATTCTGTAATGATATTAATATGATTGCTCACCTGGTATAGTGGAATCATCAAAGTCTGGAAGGCAAGGTGGGAGTCCAGTGGCTGACAATCCAGATGACTGTGGTTACAGCAGCAAGCGTGGTCAAACAGTCCAAGTTCGGTACACAGGAGAATAGCAAAAGTTGTAGGTTAAGGCAAAGGCGTAGTCAAATAACAGTCCAGGTTCGGTACACAGGAGAATAGCAGAAGTTGTAGGTTAAGGCAGAGGCGTAGTCAAATAACAGTCCAAGTTCAGTACACAGAAAGGAGCTTCAGGAGAAAATGCTGGACTATAGGCTGGGAAGCACAATAATCTGGCAAGGAGGAAGGGGCAAGGCTTGACTTAAATAGGAAGTCCAAGGATGAAGCTAATTAGGCAATCAAGGCAAGGTTCTCAAGGAATAAGAAACTGTCCAACAGATTCAGGAAAGGAGCTGTCCAGAATTACTAGTAGCTCAGTGAGGAGAGCTGCTGCCTGGGATACTGGAGGTTATAGGTTCAAGTCCTGACAGTGGGACAGCTGCCATCCTAATCCCCTCAAGAGAGGCATACCAACAGGTCAATATCTGCGGATTAGGCGCAACTGTACATCGCTTGAGGACTTTAAAGTACAAGCGCTAGATCTTCGTCAGAGACTTCAGAATAGAGGGTATCCGAACAAAACACTTAGAAAAGCATATAACAGGGCACTTACCACTGAGAGACAGACATTACTTACCCCGAAACCTAAAAGGGAAGATGAGAGCCACAGCAGAATAATAGGCACATATGACGGCCAATCACAAGAAGTCAAAAACATCATATCCAGATACTGGCACATACTACTCTTGTCAGGTGGAGCCAGCAAGTTTAACGTTGACAGTCGCCGTACTGTCTTAATGCTTGGCACTATCTGTGTATACCATAGCAGCCGCCGTGCTGTTTTATTAGCTTGAGCCAGTATGCTATCTTGGACAGTCGCCGTACTGTCCTAATGCCTGATATCATCTGAGTCTATTACAGCAGCCGCCGTGCTGCCCTGCAAGTTGGAGCCGGCATTCTAACGTTGACAGCGGCTGTACTGTCTTAATGCCTGGCACCATCTATGTATATATGCTTTAGCAGCCGCCATGCTGCCTGGGCGCATGGTGCCACTCACCGTTTGTGGCAGTCGCCGTGCTGTGCCATGGTCTGGCACCAGGCGCCCTATGTGTGGTCAACCGCCGTGTTGTTCTATATTTGGGCATCTGCATCAGTAAAGATGGTGGCCGCTGTGCTACCTGTATGCAGTATATATGCAGCCGCCGTGCTGCTCCAAGGAGAACCATTAACACTATCTTAGGCTGACATTTATTGGACATAGTTTCTCCTGACTTTGTTGTTGTTGTTGTTTTTGTTGTTTGAGGTCACTCACTAGTGATGAGACTGAGTGCCCCTCTAGTTGACAATATGCTGACATGAACGTGCCGAACAGGGCATTGTACACTCCGTGTGTTGCTATGGTCTGAGTATGCACATTACTAACCTTCACTAGAACATACTATCCACTATGCTGTATCAAGCCGGGAACGGGGCGGAGTTCCCCACGATCCCCATCACACATCACCAGCTTGAGCACGCCTTCTCACTCTGCATACTATGACGTCACGAACACGTGACCGGGGTAACCCGGAAGTCAGTGACGCACGAGCGGGGCGGGGCTGAGGCGTGCTGAGCATTTAAATCTGTGCCGTGGGCATGTATCTGCGGCCGTTATCAGAGCCATAGAGGTACAATAAGACTACACTCCATCTACACCGCTCCTGATGAATGCGAACCGCAGGAAACGCGTTGAGCGTAAGGAGTCTTGGACTGGCCTAAGGACTGGTAATAATTGCTGCTAAAGGACTACTGAATCACGGTAAAACCCTGCATCATTTACCTGCTGGCATCGGACTTACTGTTATCGGCCTAGGTATGAGCATTATGGGACCTGTAGTCCTGTCACTGTGAGAGACTATATATATATACCAGCCCTACGGGTCATGTCATTATTTCACACAAGGGTACAGTGCAGCACCAAAACGTGCACATTTATCTTCGCAGTACTATACACTGTAAATAAATTTCACTTGTTTCAGCAAGAAGTTTTCATTTTCCACATTTGTTTTGTCTTTGATGAACTTGATGAAAACCAATGAAGTATTTATGAAATAGCAATACACTCTCCTCCTTTCCCCACGGACCAGGCAGGCATCAGCAATCTAATGCGGCAGGTTCGTGAATGTTCGAGCTCGATCGAACCTAGGATTTCCCGAGGTTCCATCAACTCCACCTAGCAGCGGAGACCGCAGCAGCAATACCTCCAGAAAGGTATTCCATCACCAAATTTAAAATAGAAATAATTTAGAAAAATGACTCTTGTAACATGGTCACTGTATATTCAGATACAGGTGCTTTATAGATTGGCGTAGGGAACCTTGGCTCCCCTGTGCCGACAGCAGCTTCTTTTACATGGGGTGATGGCAGCAGATCATTGCTATCTGCATCGTTGGTCTTTCAACATGTTGAAAGACAACGATCAGCATGTTGGCTGATCATTGGCTTTAAACATTACTATTACCTGAAGGGAATGTGGCCGATAATTGCTTTGTGTAATAGGGCCTTAATATTGACTTCCCACCGCCAGCCACTTAAATGTAGACATTGCTTCCCCCTCCAGTTCATGCCTTCTGAGATAACCAGTGATGAAGACAAATTAGGTGGAACAGATGAGATACAGGTCTATGGCTGCCACACTGAATCCTGGACACTTGTTTGATGTAGCATTGGTCAGTTGGGAATCACAGGGAAGTCCCCCGGCTATTGTATGTTTGCCTTTACAGTACACGACACGACACAGTTTATGTCTTAACTATCGTAAACATCAAGTTAAATTTATTACGCATTTTGGCCTCTATCCATATAAAATCCTTTGCGTGTCTTTGTTTCCAAACATGATGAAATTCCACACTTTCTCCGCAGACACAAAGGAGCTATAAAGAGTCCTCAATAAAACCCCTTGTCCTGTAAGTGATGTGAAAGTACATTCTTTCAGATTTTTTTTCCCTTTTTCCTCCCATGTGTGACTGCTAATGGAGTCAGTCCAATAAATAATTGATTCTCTGTACATTTCTAATAATGAGAGGAGGCCGACTTTTATCCTAGTATTGACTTGAGCCCTTGATTCGGGACTCTCTTAAACTTCTAGATATTTATTAAGCGCCTAGAAATGAATATGTTGTGTTTCCGTCATGGAAGGTTTCTTCGATAAAGCTTTTGCCAGGCTTTGTAATGCAGATATTTTCACAATGTGTACATTAGGAACCTTACAGATAATTGCCTTCAGACCACAACCCAGAGGGGGGGAAAACTATATAGCATTGTGTCTACACAAATATAAAAATTAACATACTTTTTCCTGGCCGCCCAGCGCCAAAAGATCCTAACAATAAAATAAAAATACAGAACTTAAACCTTTAACCTAGTGGATGCATAACTTTTGTTCATTCCTATCCATGCATTGCACAGCTTATTGGGGTATGTTCACACTGGGGAATCTGCGTGGAGAAGTTCCTGCGGATTCCGTAGCTTGCCCCCGCTTACTGCCACATGGAATAGACTCCACTCTATGGTCGGGCGGATTCTGCCGTCCGTCCAAAGAACGAACAGGCTCATTCTTTGGATGGACGGCAGAAGAGATGTGCGTGGCCGTGAGCAGGGGTGAGCAGCGGAATCCGCGGCGGGTGATCCATAGACATCACCTGATGGGATACCAAATATCTCTGTTCTTTTAGGATGAATCACATTTATTTAAGAGGGCATGTGTGATGTTTAATGTGTATTAGGAATAGACAGTAAATGCAGAGGTAATCAGTTGGATTGAGTTCTGTTTTTTTTAATACCAATTTTGCATTTTTTTTGCGCACTGTGCTGGATCTGTACTGTATAATATGTACTGGAGAGTTGAAAGTTCACATCTCCAAACTGTTTGCAGCAGCATTAAGATTTTCATTTCCGTTTCATGGTCCAGTATGAACCCCCTGTAGCAGAAAACCAACTCTAACCGACCACTTACCCAGAGATCTAAAGGTTTCATTTGACCTGCTTCCTCTATAGCTTTCTAATTTTAATTTTCTACCTAAAAAAAGAGTAAACCATTAAAAACTCTGCTGTCTGTCAGCCCTACATCATGCGCAGAGCTGCAGGCATGGTCAGATAGCTGATAGGGAGATGATTGTTTGCAAAGTTATATAATGATGTTTTCTTTCAAAGCTCCAGTGCCGTAGACGCTGTACTGAAGTGCAGCATGCATTCCTCCTCCACCACCGCTCCCTGCCCTGCATGATTGATGTATATGGCTCAGTGTTGGAAGTCAAAGATTGAGGAAGTATATATGCTTTAGCCCTGCCCTGGCTCCATGATACTTGAACTTGGAAGGAAAACTTGATTTTATAACTTTGCACACAGCCATCAGCTAAGAGAAAGGTATAATTTGTTTAGGGTACAAACCCACTTGACGTATTTGCTGCGTGAATCAGTCTTAAAAATAAGCAGGCAAAACGCAGGTTGGCTTTATACAATTGTTCTGTGTTAAAATACGCAATTGCGTATTTTTGAAGCATGAAGCTACATGCGTTTTTCGCACAGGTTGTTAACAACTGATGCTTTGCTAACAACAAGCTTCATGCTTCAAAAATACGCAATTGCGTATTTTAACGCAGAACAATCGTATAAAGCCAACCTGCGTTTTGCCTGCTTATTTCTAAGACTGATTCACGCAGCAAATACGTCAAGTGGGTTTGTACCCTTAATCTGTCTATGTCTGCAGCTCTGAACATGATATAGGGCTGACAGATTCTCTTTAAAATCTCCATGAAGACTCCTGCTAACTGTAAGCTGTTGAGTAGTAATATTTCTGTGTGCATTTATTGGGTGGACGGGTGGGTATGACAGTGCCATCTGGCATCATGATTAAGTCTCAGGGTGCAAATCAGAAGTTTCGGTGTATACTGATTAGAAACTTTTTTTTCTTCACACAAATTGTCTACAGTTCTGATATACTTAATTCTCTTCAGCACGGATAAGAAGGTGACAATGATTTGTTTCTGTTACTTGTAAAATAATTTGAACTTTATTCAGTAATTACTGCCATATTATCACCTTCTGTAGCACTTTTCTTTCTGGATTCCTTACGTTTATTTCTTTTATCTTCATCAATTAAAAGCCCATAAAGCAATGAATTAGCCAGAAATGTAAGAAAAAAAAACAAAGCAAATCCTATAAACCAGACAAAATTCATTCAAAAAATGATAAACTTTATTAATCATAACATTTGTAAAATTACATAATCAGGAGTTTAAAAATCTGTAGCCATGCACACAGGAGTACCAACACTCAGGATAAATACAATGCAATATTATGTGGCGATTGAATTAATATGCGTCACACAGAAATCTGTAAACACTTTACACCATTGCCACTTCTCCCCAGGTGATAAATAGTAACATACACATGTATTGCACCAATGCCCAGCAAACACAATTAGAGCCCACGGAGAAACATAGTACAAATGAGATATAATACCTGAAGTGCGGATGTGTGCCAGCTCCCCTCCAAAAATGTAAGGAACAAAAGTCACGTGGCAAATGCCTGCAGGAACCTTAGAAATTATCGCTGAGCAGTGCATGCCATGGTCCAGGGTGCTGGTTGCATGCGTTGAACCAGCCAGTGGACTTTGGTGTTTAGGGGGCAACTTGTCACGGTGGCCAGAGTTGTAGTACCCACCCCCGGACACACAGGCACTGGACCTTTGTAGAACTAATCATCGAGGAAAAGGAAGAGCTGTGGGCACTCACCGTTTAGTAGACCATCTTTATTCGTGCATTAATTCATGTAGAAAAACATAGTGGCAGGTAAAAAGCGGAGAGACGTCAACCCCCCCCTGCTATGACAGCTGTTTCACGCGACTTCTCCGCGCTTCATCAGATGACGCCCCTTCTCCTACGTCAACTATATGAACCCTCCTAGGATGACGCATCGGAGGGGGGCGTCTGCAGTGATTTAAAAACATATATATGTTATAAAACCATAAACAGATAAACAGTGTGACATCATAGGAACATGCTAAATCTATCCGTTCATTTAATCCTAATTTTCCTTGTGCGTTTGTGTTTAATATGATTCTGGCTTCTTGTCTTTAACAATGTTTTATTTGTGTCTTGTCCACTTTGATAATATACTCTTTTTATGCCCATGAATTTTAATTTATTTGTGTTTCCATCGTGTACCTCTCTTATATGTTTTATCAGACGTGGTGCCCCTACCCCCGTGCGTACTGTTCTCACATGTTCACCAAATTGTGTTTTCAATGGGCGAATCGTCTTCCCTATATAGTACATATTGCACGAGGGGGTAAGGGCTTATACAACATTCTTAGTTCTGCAGCATATAAGGTCATTTATTTTGTAAGTGCATCCTCCTAGACTAACTTCTTTTCCTTGTTTGAAGTATGAACACCAGTTGCAATTTCTGCACTTGTGGTTGCCAGTAAAAAGGCTACTTAACCAATGTGGGCTCTTGGTTTTGCTGACGTAAGTACTTTTGACTATAGTGTCTTTAATATTGGTACTACGCCGAAATGTAATGAGGGGCCGTTCTGTATATATTTTGGAAAATAAAGGATCGTGTGTAATCAGATACCAATTATCTAAGATGGCTTTTTTTATCTTCTCTGGGCTGAACCTGAAAGAAAACGCAAACCGCGTCCTTATGTCTGAATTTTGTCTTGTGTTTCTATTTCTATTTTTGGATTTTAGTAATTAGTTTCTTTCTTTCTCATAAGCTTTTTTATTTGCTTTATCTAGATCTCGTCTGGGATAGCCCCTCTCTATCAGGCGCTGCGTTAGATCTGCTTGTTGAAGGTAAGTGTGGTCAGAACTATTTATCCTCCGTAAACGCAAGTATTGTCCATATGGAACTGCCCGCTTGGTATGTATGGGGTGGTAACTAGAGTGATGTAAGAGCGCATTAGTCGCTGTAGGCTTCCTAAAGCCTGTAGTGTGAATCTGATTGTTTTCTACATGCACCATGACATCTAGGAATTCAATGTTTTTCTCGTTCCACTTGCTGGTGAAGGTCATATTCATATTGTTGGTATTGAGATGCGCGACAAATTCATTAAATTCATCCAGTGTACCGGACCAGATAATGAAGACGTCGTTGACGAATCTTTTATAGCAGTGTAATCTGTGCAAATATGGATTGTTCGGGGTATAAATCATACATTTCTCCAGAAGTGCCAGGTACAAGTTGGCGAGGGTACATGCGACGGGCGTACCCATCGCCGTACCCTCGCCCTGCACGTACCAGACACCATCAAATTGAAAGTTATTATTGTGCAGTATGAATAATAGGGCGTCGCATATGAAATCAATAAAGTTTTTACTCTTGTCTGTTTGCTCTAAAAGGGTATCTATAACTTCTACCCCTTGCATATGCGGTATTCGCGTGTACAGACTTTCGACGTCTATCGCCCCCAATATTGCACCTTCTTTCCATTCAGTATTATTTAGTACATTGAGAAAATCATTCGTATCAAGTACTAGTGAGGGTACATCAGCTAAGAGAGGTTTTAGGAGCCATTCTAGATACTTGGAAAGGGGTTCTGTCAAGGAGCCTATGGCAGCCACTATCGGGCGCCCAGGTGGCGGTGTCTGCCCTTTATGAATTTTTGGTACATGGTACCATATGGCATTTTTGGGATTAGGAGGAAATAGCTGATCTGCTATGCGTTGGGATATGACTCTCTTTTCTACATATTTTTCTAGCAGTGCGTGCAATTTTTGTTGGGTTTAAGTCTACGATACACCTTTTTATCTCCCAGCTGTCTCATAGCCTCTTGTTCATAATCTTTTTCCACATGATAACCAAGTTACCCCCCTTGTCAGCTTTTTTACATATTATTTCATTATGATTTTTTAACCAGTTTAGACCCTCTTTTTCTTTCTTAGTGAGATTGTCGGGGTCTGTAGAACTAATGGGAGCTGCAGGTGTAGGGTGCGGCAACAGAGATGACAAGAGTCCCGACTTAACCAGTAGTTTAACTTTGCTTGAAACAGCTTCAGTGCAATAGAAAATAGAGTAACAATACTGCTCACAGGTGCTAGTGCAAAAAATACATCAAAAATCTCTTTAGACAGACTCTTTTAGTAGATAGAGTTGATAGAAGAAAAAAGGCTTGCTTGCAAAGGTAGTGTAGGGGCCAGAAAGGAGCCCTTGTCTAATTGGTAACAGTACTCTGCTGGCCTGAATGTTGAAGATGGGTGCACTGGGTGAGAGAATCCTTGTACTCGCGTTTAGCTATACCTCGGATATCTGACCGCCTTCTGCCTACACAGTCTCAGAGACCGCCCTGTGTGGGAGCCCTAAGCCTTTTCCTCAAGGTGGAGCTAACTAGTTAAGGTTTCCCCACGTAGTTGAGCATAGTTTCAGTAAAGTACTTCAGGTAAGTGCAGTTTTGGTTTACTGGGGATCAGTCCCTCTTCCTTCCTTTGGGGGTGTCCTGACTTAGGAGATCCTTGGCGTAGTTAAGGGCTGTCCTGTTTCCCAGTTATCCCACTGCTAAGGACTAGCAGTGCAAAACTGCTCTCTCACTGGAACTGAACTCTCTACTCTGAACTGCACAGGAAACCCCCAATCTTATATAGCGTTGTGTGACAGGAAGTGTAGGTGAGAGAGAGAGTGTAAGCACAGTTAGACAAACATATATATATAAACATATCTTAATTCTTGATTGTAAAAAAAAAAAGCTAAAATATCCCTTGTAACCCAAACTGGTACAGAAAACAACTACAGATCAAGGAATGACAAGTCATTGTACTGTTCTGTAGACAAAAAAATGAAAAAGTTACTGAGGTCAGAATTTGACGATTCAAGTTGTTTTCTTAGGGTTTAACTTTTTAAAGTGGTAAAACAATAAAAATTCTATACATTTTTTACCACTATAATTGTAATGACATGTAGAATAAAAATAACATATTAGCTTTACTGCAAATCAACGGCATACAAATGAAATCCCTCAAAATTTTTAAGGTGTACTTGACACTTAATTTTTTTTCCTTTATTGTGCCGCCCTTATAACATAATAAACATCTTGGGGGAGATTTATCAAACATGGTGTAAAGTGAAACTGGCTCAGTTGCCCCTAGCAAAGAGTCTGTGAGGAATGAAAAGTGGAATCTGATTGGTTTCTAGGGGCAACTGAGCCAGTTTCACTTTACACCATGTTTGATAAATCTTTCTCCTTATTTTTACCTCACCACACTCCCCTGGTGTCCTCCTGGGGTTTCTCTGGGTCTTCCATTGAATGCAGCCACCACCACCTCCGAGATGAACTTGTGATGGCAAAGGGGTAGGAAAGTTCAACAGCACCAATAGTCCCAAAGTATCATGTGTTAGTAGGATGCACGCCGCTTAGTCCACTATCCCAAGTGGACTAAGTAACTGGTAGCCAACAGTATCCAAGTGAAATATTCTTCAAGTCTTTATTGAAGGATCACAATTAGCCTTTGTCAAGTATCTTGTCAAGAACTTGTGATGGCAGTGACAGCCTGTTCAGCCAATCACTGGTCATGGCACTGTGATTGGCTGAGTGGGCTGTCACTGATGAGACTAGGTCATCTTGGTAGTGGCAGCGGTCAGTTGGGTTCTGGAGATGCCACAGGAGGACAGTCATTTAGTTACATTGATACCTGGCAGCTTCAAATTTGCAACATCAAATCTGCTACAGACCCTGAACGTGTAAATGGACCCTAACAGTATACTTTATGGCAAAGTGAAGGCTCTGTTGGTGAAGTACTGTTGGTCCTGCAAAAAACAAGCACCCATATGGCTCTATATATAACATAAAAAGAGTTTAACAAATTTGCAAAAAATCTCTGACAGGAGAAGGGGTTAATATACAGCAAGGCTGATGCACTGTGTGGTCTGATATCTTCTGATACCTTTGTATTGTAGCTAGCATTATCGTTTACAGCAGTTTGTGCTACAGTCACTCTTTTGTGGGATTACACCAAATGGGATAGCCTTGCTTACCATTTGCATCAATGAGTCATGTCCAAATTTTTGGACCACTCTTGTTAGGTACTAACCATTGCAAACTGAGATGTGCCCCCCACCCCACCCCAAGAACTGCTGTTTTCAAGACGCTCTGATCCAAAGCTATAAGAACTTGTCAGTATCGCTCATATACCTAAATATGCCTATTTTTCCTGCTTCTTTCAAGAACTGACTGTTCACTTTCTGCCTAATATATTCCACCCTCTTAATTTTACCATTGTAACAAGATAATCAATGTTATTTACTTCACCTGTCAGAAAGTCAATCACTGATCTTTGTATGCAGTCTGCAAGAGTTCTATTGTATGCCGGCTGCTGCTAGTATCTAGGGTAGCTGAGACAGACATGCCAAGATATGCAGATTTCTCTAGGCATCACAGTGCTATAGCAAAGCGGTGTCTTACAGTGTATAAATTTAGCCTGCACTAATTCCTCCAAGATACATTTCCTGGTTGTCTAAAATAGTACATGATAATATGCTACTCTCTACTACTCTATATGCTGTACTCTCTTGTCTGTTCTCTCACTTGCTGTTTGTAAGTGGCAAGAAGACATGAACACAACGATCAGCATTCTGTGGGTGCGCTAGATAACTTACAGTATGAGCAAAATGAATATTTAAATTATTATAAATTACATTATTAATAAATTTATTACAACCATCTAGTAAGCAAATATTGAATATAACAATAACAATAACTATAATAATAATAATTAATAAACACTAGCTAAATTCAAATACAGATTGTGGTGAAAGATGTTGGTTGTTCCCAGTCAGCTTTGTGTAAAACTTGGTTCACGTATAAATAAAATAGAAAGGCCATAACAGGGAGACATAAGAGCAAACCAAGGAAGATGTTCAAAGCTAAGATTCAAGCTCAAAGATAGAAATTAGAAATTATACTTATACAATATGTCAGGACGGGGAGGTAGAGACAAGACAAGACAGTGGACCCTAAGGCTGAACCCACCCACTGTCCCTACCTACCTCAGTCGGCCCTAGGAGGCCGCAGACAACCACGAAGACGTGCCCTACACTTAAGAAGTGTAACACCGAACAAGACAGAAAGACAAACTGTTAGGAATGTGACTTTGCGCTCCTCAGTCCGTGTCGGGCGGCCAAGGAAGCGCTGATTTTATGTCTGCTGTTGCACTGAATTTTGTGTCTGAATTGTGTTTCACTTCTCAGCCACACCTGCCTTGCCTGTCAGACTTCTGGCAGTGCAGGGGTTACTGCACTGCTAGGTCTGTTCAGCTGAGCTTGGTGCTGGGATCAGGGCTGCTCCAATCATCTGCTGGACCTGGTCTCTTATCCTGGATAAAAAGCAGTCAGATCCTCAGTTCCCTGCTGGTTATTAGTTTACTAGTCCCAGCTCCCCTGCTCCTTTCCCAGCGTTCCCTGTCCTAATCCCCTTGCTATTGCTCTGCCCGTGTTCTGACCTCTTGCTTGACATTTGACTATCAGCTCTCCTTCTGATTTTGTACTGCATTGTCTGTTTGGTTTTGACCCTGCTAGTTGACTATCATCCACTGTGTTTTGTTTGTCTGTCTACGTTTTGTGTCTCCACCTACACAGTGTAGGGACCGACTCCGTGGTTGTCCGCGACCGTTTAGGGTCGACTGAGGCAAGTAGGCAGGTGACAGTGGGTGGGTTCAGATCTAGGGCCCACTGTCTTTTGTCTTGTCTACGCCTGCCAGTCCTGACACAAACACAACAAAGGAGAGTCGACAAGCCAAGCCAAAACTAAACGGACTACGCAGTACAAAATCAGGGATCAAACGGATAGTGAAAAGGTCAAGCGGGAGGTCAGGTAACTAGTCAAGAAAACAGAGGGATTAAGAACGGGGATCGCAGGAATAGACAGGGGGAGCTGGGATCAGGGTATGAAACCTAATTGCCAGCAGGGAATGAATGGCTCTGCTTTCATTTATGAGGATCAAGAGCTCAGTTGGGATTCCCATTGGACCAGCGCTCTGATCCTCAAGGTTCCGGACAGGCATCTGTCAATCAAAAAACACTGCTCAGCAGCAGCAAACAAGGCAAGCAGTAAGCTGTGTAACTCCTGCATTGCCAGGAGGTTGAAAAGGAAAGCTGTTGTGTCAGACAAAAGGTAAAAACAGGCCCAGTTCACACCAGGCTTACTGCATGTTCCTGACACAATAATAAGTATAAGAATGTGTAGACTCCCCTGGAACCCTAGGCAAAGAGGGACATGACTTTGGTGGTGGTGGTAGTTGGGGGGGTTTACCTATAGCCCTTGCTCCCTTGCCTGTACGGTGATATAGATTTAAAGATTAAGCACAAATATGTAGCCATCTATCTTATCTTTTTCTCTCATCAGAAGATCTGAGACAAGCATTTGCTGCCGACCCACCCTGTTAATAAAAAATATTGTGCAGCTTTTTTATCCTGTTTATATCCTGTATAGTGATACCTATATTATGGCATTGTTTCTTTGTAATATATATTGGTGATGTAGGCATTGTATATCTGATAAAATTTATTATTTTACTCTTAATTTGAGAAAATATTAATTTACATTAATCTTTTAAGCCAAAAGGAAGGGCAGCCCTTCAGCCATGGTTCCCCAAAGGTTTCCTCCACAGTGGGTTCTTCCTTTTCTTAACTACTGGAGCTTAACTTTTTGTGAGTCAAGAGTTTGTCATGGTGGACACCAATCATAGTAATTGCATGAATATGTAGTTTTTCAGTTATACGATCATGGCATTAAATTAAGTATGCAAAAAATAAGTAAATGTTGTATGGGAATATGACATACTGTATGGTAACTTGTAACTGGTTTTTGGTTTCTTAAATTTACTGGCTCTGCTAGAATGGTAAGCCAATATGTGCCTCTTTTATTTCCCCCTCGACATGACAGCACCAACCAGGGAGAGATGACCCCGTCTCCCCAGGGACAGGAACCTGAAGAGATAAAAGAGCAGGCCCTCCTCTTCCTCCTCAGTGGTTTCCTGTCCCTGCGGGAAGCCTGAAGAAAAGTAGGAGACCGGAGCTCCCTCTATTCCCTGGGGCTGTAAGCTGAGGGGGATGCTCTAGAGGCCGTAGTTCGGCCTAAGTCCTACTCACCCCGGAGACTGAGGAGACATCGGGATCGGTCCCAGTCAGGCCGGACGCAGTACGGAGCTCCAGGGAAGCGCTGTGGCGCGCCGGAGGGTCCGGAGGATTGGGGCCTAGTATCGGAACTTCCGGAAGTGACGCGCGGTGACGCGTCTGGAAGTTCCGGAAGCCGCGTCACACGCCGGAAGAGCGCCGGATGCCGGAGGCTCTTCAGTGAGGAGCGCTCGTGGTGTCATAAAGGCGAGAGTGTGGCGCAGGCGGTTGGGGGTGAGAAGGCCGGTCACTGGACGCAGCGATGAGTGAAAGAAAGGAATCTGAACGGACGGCAGAAAAACCCAGGGTACCAGAGGGCTGAGGGTCACTTGGAGGTAAGACAAAAAATCTCTCAGGGAGCTGACAATATGATGTTTTCTTAGGAAGAGGAGGTTAAGAGGTCCTCAAAATCTACTAAGAAAGAATGTAGGATCTGTAAAGTCAGGTTGCCGGCTGATTTGGATCGTCCTACATGTGACTCCTGTGTGAGCAAGATGGTGTCAGCAGAAGTCCCTAATATGTCTACCTTGCTAGCATCCATGAAGGGAGTGATTCCTCTGTTGTTGCCCAGCATATTACTGGTGAAAGGTCACCACATAGCTAAGGCGTTTTTTTGTGTTTTCCTATTTTTAGGGAGTTGATTAAAATGGAAATCCAGAACTCTCTAAAAGTAGTCCCACCTGTGGCAGCCCCTCTGGTTGTGGAGGCTGCGGGCCCCTCGCATGCAGGTGCGGGTTATTCTGATCAGGAGGCGGATGGGGCAGAAAATAATACCTCTGAAATAGAGGAAGCTAATGTGCCAGAGGAAGATGCTGGAGGGAAGCCATTGTGCCCCTTAGAGGATGTGGACTTTTTAGTTAAAGAGGTCCGAGCTACTATGCAGCTGGAGGAACAAGTAGCGCCTAAGTCAATCCAAGATATCATGTTTGGGGGGCTGGAGGAGAAAAAGAAAATAGTCTTTCCAGTCCACAGAAGCATCTCAGCCCTTATTAAGAGGGAATGGTCCAAGCCTGATAGAAAGGGGTTTGTGCCCAGAGCGGTAAAAAGGAAATACCCTTTTAACGACTCAGAAAATCCAGGGTGGGTCCATCCCCCAAAAATAGATGTGGCCATTGCCAAAGTCTCAAAGAAGGGAACTTTCCCGTTTGAAGATCTGGGCACCTTGAAGGACCCAATGGACAAAAAAGCGGAGGGGTTCTTAAGGAGAGCTTGGGAAGCCACAACAGAGTCCTTAAGCCGAGTGTAGCAAGCACTTGTGTAGCTAGGGCTATGTTATTATGGTTGGCACAGATGGAGGAAGGGCTGCAGTCTGGTGAGTCTAGAGAAAATCTGTTAGCATCCTTGCCCAGGCTAAAAAAATCAGCATCCTTTTTAGCGGATGCGTCTGCGGATGCCTTGCGGTTTTCCGCAAGATCCGCAGCCCTGTCCAATTCAGCCAGGAGGGCCATATGGTTAAAGAATTGGTCAGGAGATGCAGTGGCCAAAACAAAATTGTGTAACATTCCCTGTGAGGGAAATACATTATTTGGTTCAGTGCTAGAAGATTTATTAGAAAAAGCAGGGGACAGGAAGAAAGGGTTTCCCTCTACTTTTCAACCAGGAAGGTTCCAGTCCTTTCGGGTACAAGGAAGGGGAAACTTCCGGGGTCGAGCTGCAGATAGATCAAGAGGAAGAGGGGCATCCAGAGCTAGGGGATACCTCTTCAACCAGAAATCGGACATGGGGAAGAAGCCAGCCGGCCAATAATTCAGAGCAAGTCGGAGGCAGATTGAAGTTTTTTTTTAGTGAATGGGAAAAGATCTGCGGTAGCAGTTGGGTTCTCAGTTATATTAGAGAAGGAGTTACTTTTGACTTTGTGTCATTACCCCCTACCCGGTTTTTGGTGACAAGAAGTCACATGGGGGAAATAGGTCAGAAGACCTTAGAGGGGGAAGTTATTTCTTTGATAAATAAAAATGTCCTGGTACCAGTGCCAGAGGCTGAAAGGTGTCATGGCTTCTACTCTAGCCTTTTTTTGATCCAGAAACCGGATGGCTCCTATAGAGTTATTATTAATTTAAAACCATTAAATAAGTATCTAAGATACCAAAAATTTAAGATGGAGACGGTCAAGTCTACGGTTAATTTACTTAGCAAAAATTGTTTTATGGCATCTATTGACTTAAAGGATGCCTACTTACATGTCCCTATACACTCACAATTTCAGAAGTACCTACGTATTGCTATATGTATAAATGGTTCTTTGTTTCACCTTCAGTTCCAGGCTCTTCCCTTCGGCATAGCGATAGCGCCCAGGGTGTTCACCAAAATCGTGGCAGAGATGGCAGCGCATGTCAGGGAAGGGCCAGGTCTGTTCATCCCTTATTTAGACGATTTTTTGTTGGTGGCTGAATCAGCAGAGTTATTACAGTCACTAGTAGATAGAACTTTAGCCATCATAGGTAGGCTGGGCTGGATTGTAAATTATGAAAAATCTTTTTTGTCTCCAGCGCAAAGGAAAAAGTTTCTGGGGATCGTTTTAGATTCTTCTGTTCAAAGGTCTTTTCTGCCAGAAGAAAAGATCCAGAAAATACAATCCACAGTGTCGCTGGCAGTAAGAAATCCCAGGCTCACAATCAGAAGGGGTATGTCCTTGCTGGGGTTATTTACGGCAGCTATTCCAGCAGTCCCATGGGCGCAGACACACTCCAGGCCCCTTCAGACATATCTCTTAGATCTTTGGGACGGATCCCCGGGAGGGCTAGACAGATCCATAGTGTTGACAAAGGAGGTTGTGAAAAGTTTATCCTGGTGGTTGAAGACAGAGCATCTTTCGGTGGGGTTATCCTGGGTCAGGAAATGTCCTTTAGTCATCACTACAGATGCCAGCCCCTCAGGTTGGGGAGCCCACTTAGGTAGTTTGGATTTTCAGGGATCATGGGATAGTTCCTTTGAGGAAAGATCATCTAATTTTAGAGAGTTGGCAGCAATTAGTGAGGCTCTTAAGATGTCAGAGGGATATATTAGGAACTCAAATATTAATGTGCTTACAGACAACTCCACAGCGGTTGCCATAATAAACAGGCAGGGTACCACAAGAAGTAAGAGTTTATTGAATCTGTCTTATGAAATTTTTGCCTTTGCAGAAATAAATCTCCTAAGCCTCTCGGCTGTCCATCTAAAGGGATCGCAAAACATAAGGGCGGACTACTTAAGCAGAAATCGATTAAAACAGGGAGAATGGAAGTTGAGCCGAGAAATCTTCCAAAAGATTGTACGTCTGTGGGGAAGTCCGGAGGTGGATTTATTTGCAACCAGGGAGAATCGACAGATAGATCGGTTCTACTCACTGTCCCCCATGGACAAGCCGATGGCGGTGGACGCCCTGTCACAGACATGGGGGTGGGATCTAGCGTATGCCTTCCCGCCAATAGCCATTCTCCCAAGGGTGTTAAGAAAAATCAGACAGGATCAGGCGAGAGTCATTCTGATCGCCCCGTTTTGGCCTCGCAGGGCCTGGTTCTCAGCCCTCAGAGATTTGTCAATTGCGGATCCGTGGGTGCTACCAGAACTACCAGACCTACTATCTCAGGGCCCGATTCTGCATCCACAAGCACAACATCTACACTTGACGGCTTGGCTCTTGAGAGGATGATTCTTAAGAGCAAGGGGTTATCAGATTCAGTAATTTCTACCTTGCAGCTGAGCAGAAAGCCGATTACCTGCAAAATTTATTTTAGAATCTGGAAAACTTTCTTTAATTTTGTGGGAACAAGACAGTTAGATTTTAGTAGTCCAAATATAGCGAAGATTCTTGATTTCTTGCAGAAAGGGTTGGAGAAAGGGTTAAAACCAGCAACCCTGAAAGTGCAGGTGTCTGCGCTAGGGGCAGTGTATGATCAACAGCTAGCCAGACATCCTTGGATTATGCGTTTTTTTAGAGCTTTAGTAAAAATATGTCCCAGGGTAGTGAATAGAACTCCTCCATGGGACCTAAATGTGGTCCTAAATGCTTTAATTAAAGGGCCCTTTGAGCCATTGTCGGAAGCTTCCCTTAAGATTTTAACGTGGAAAACAGCTTTGCTTGTGGCAGTTACTTCAGCCAGAAGGGTTTGTGAGATAGTCCACTTGTCTAGTTCAGAACCTTACACAAAAATACTTTCAGATAGAATTATTTTTAAACCAGACCCCTCTTTCTTACCGAAGGTAGTCTCTAATTTCCACCAAACGCAAGAAATAGTCCTCCCATCCTTCTGTGATAATCCCAGGAATGATAGGGAAAAAGAATTTCACTTGCTGGATGTAAGGAGGACAGTGATTAAGTACTTAGAAATAACAAAACAGTTTAGGAAGACAAATTCCCTGTTTATACAGTTTGCGGGTCCTAATAGAGGTGATAGGGTGTCTAGGGGGACCCTAGCTAGGTGGATTAGGCAGGCTGTATGTATGTGTTACTCGTCTTCTGGTCTGTCTCCTCCTCTCTCTGTAAAGGCCCACTCTACTCGGGCAGTGGCCACCTCCTGGGCCGAAAGGGGAGACGCCTCGCTGGATCAAATTTGCAAGGCGGCAGTATGGTCGTCACCGCACACTTTTTTTCGTCACTATCGGTTAGATCTTTCTTCTGCCTCGGAGCTTGCTTTTGGGAGAAAGGTGTTACAAGCGGTGGTCCCTCCCTAAATTCCATCTCTGGTATTCTCTCTGGTTGGTGCTGTCATGTCGAGGGGGAAAACGGAAATTACTTACGGTAATGATGTTTCCCGGAGTACATGACAGCACCATGGTATAACCCACCCTTTTCTTCTCTTTTCTTTTCTTTTCGGCTTCTGTTGGCACTAGGGTGTTCACAGGGTGTTAATGTCGGAATTGGTGATAGGGGTACGGTTATAAGTGTTTGTTGTAACTAATAATTCAGGCTCTCTTTGGTCTCGGAAATTCACTGAGGAGGAAGAGGAGGGCCTGCTCTTTTATCTCTTCAGGTTCCTGTCCCTGGGGAGGCGGGGTCCTCTCTCCCTGGTTGGTGCTGTCATGTACTCCGGGAAACATCATTACCGTAAGTAATTTCCGTTTTCTGTCTGGTTGAATTATGAATTTCACACAGCTGGAAATCACACAGTATTCGTGAATCCCAAAAGCCTAGCACTTCTCCGGACTCCTATAATTGTGTTAGTCCTTTAATTTAAATAAAGACGTGGCCATTTTGACACCAAAAATTAGTTATGTGCATGTCTTCAACAATCTATGTTTATTGTAACTTTGGTTATTTTAAGGGAAAGCGAGGGATTAGCCTATCTCCAAAAGTCACACCAATAAATTGGCACCCAAGATTCTTCAGATTGACCTAATGGTAAAACATAGATTTGCTGTCGCATTTTGATTGCACATGTGCAGTAAGTAGAAATACTGCTGTTAACCTGCATTTTTTTTTTAAATCTGCCAGTTTTAGTAATTACACCAGATATGCTAAATAGCTGAAACTGACAAGTTAAAAACCCAGGTTAACAGCTGCCTTTCAAACGGACTTACTGCATATAGTCACCTGGAATGTAACCACATTGAGAAGGTAATATGATACGTACGGTAATCTAAATGCACCTGGTGTAATCTTTTGGAATGTTTTTGGAATCGTGTGGGGCATTCATTTGCTATAGGTACCCCTGCTAACTTCTGTTCCTTGAGCATATGCCACATAAAAGGGTCTGTCTTAAGCGACTACATGTTTTTTGTTCTTTTGTTTTTCTCATTTGCCTATAGAACTATAAAGCGGTAAAGTCAATTACAAGCCCGGCGCTGAATCACCCGTCTGCTTATAGTTATTCGTGTTCTTTCTTCAGGCTTTCCAAACTGTGCAGTCTGCTTTTATGAGACAACAACACAGCCATGTGTTTCATGTTACTGATTACTGCTCTGCTCATATCTCCTTGGCCTCTAATGTTGGTTTTTCTCCAAAAACATTCTCATCATCGCATTTGGAATCACTCAAAGGATTATGCGTCTATGCTTCTCCAAACCTGCTTTAAACATATTTAGACGTAGCCGAGCATTAAGAACTTTCTCGGCTGAGCAGCTTTCCAACAACTCATGAACAATAACGATACTGCCTAAAAGGTTACGTCCAGGACAGTTTCAGCTATATGTACATGGTCATCTGTGCAACATCAGGGCAAGTCTGGAGTTTTTTTATATAGTTTTTTGAGCCAAAGAAAGAAGTGGATCCTATAGAAAGAAGAAGTATTAGGCTTTCTTTTATATGCCTCTTTTTTGAAGTGGGACAGTACCCAATCTCCCATAAAAATTCGTGGGAGATGTTTGTGATGTGGAAGTTTTGCCCTTAGGATTGTCACCTTTTCTACCTAAAAAATACAAGTCAGGTTTATATAAGGTGAAGGGTGGATGTGAATTGGGAAGGAGTAGCTTCACTCGGAAGTCTGAGATACATAAATTGTTCAAGAATTTGTATAACTGGTAATCCTTTATTTCTGAATCAGAGGATGAGCCCAAATGGCTCGAAGATCCTCTGATTCAGAAATAAGTGCTTACTCTTCTTTCATTCTTCTTTTTCATTCTTCTTTTATGAACTACAAAAAGAACAACTGCAATATAGAAAAAAATGGATATACTTTATTAAGAATTTACATAAAATCATTTAATGGCAAAAAATTAAAAAAAGCATGCAACCATGCACAGGACTGTGGTATCACACAGTAATGTACAACACTCTAATGGTTATATAGGACACAGTGGCTATGGTACATGCTGATATTATACCCCAGAAGTCTGTAAAAGGTACACACTGTTGCACTCGCCCTCTGGCTGACTGCTCTGAATAAAGTAGGGTTTTTAGGGAAAGGAGACACATGGTCCCTTTCATATAACCAGCTGTGCTTCCATTATATGGAAAATTACTTTTATTCTCTAGTACAAAGTGTCAAAGAGGTGTTCATGAGCTCTTGAAGTGCTGAGGGCTGTAATGCCTTCTCACTCCCCCTCCCATCCCTACCCATGCTTGATTGACAGTCAACTGAAAGCTAAGCCCTGCTTCTGATATTTTATAGCACAACACAAATAGAATAGGGTATCCTGCTCCCCTATATGTACACCTATATGCACACCTTTAGAAGCAGTAGCTGTTTGGAGGACTTACAGTTGTCCTCAAAAGTTGACATACTCCAACAGAATTTTTGCCTCCTACGGCTGCTCTGGATTTAAAAGGACAGTATATCCCTGATTGGTTGTGCACCTAATCAGATCCCCTATATATCTGCACCTGCCCTCTCATTCCCTGTTGGAGTCTTGTGCTGCCCGTGGTTCCTGGCGTGTGTCTACTGTCTGTGGTTCCTGCCCTGTGTCTGCTGCCTGTGGTTCCAGCCAGTGACTGCGGTCCCAGTTCCAGCTGTGATTCCTACTGTGTCCCTGCCTACCTGCCTATGTGTCTTCAGCTTCACCTGGCCTACTGCTGCTAGCAAGCCAAGCCAGGGGTAGTCACCTGCCGCAGCAAGTCCATCCAACCCTGTGGTGGCTACTGGTGAAGACCAGTGGCCCCTTAGACTCCCTTCCCTGGTGCGGCTTACACCATCTCTAGCGGTGGTACAGCAGTTCCATGACTCCAGTCGTTATACCACCACTGTCCACGAGATAAGTGAAGACCCCAGAAGTAGGCCCTATAAGTATCAGACATGTATGGCATAGCCCTTTAAGCTCTGCCCTCCAAATCAATAAAATAAATGTGTACACTGTGCAGAGCCCTCCCATAATCTAATCTAATACACTTTTTAGGACCCTGCTGCAATATACTTTGTTTTACAATAATGTGTTTGGAAAGCCCCCCCACTGCCACCACCCATTCCCATGTCCGCTTTCTTTCATCCCTCTTTTAGGCTTCTGTGTCTGCCACTACATTAGGATCATCCTCATGTTCCCTCAGACAGAAGACCTGATGTATTTTGATGACTTACCATATTATAAGTTACCAAGAACATTTGATATGCATGACTGCTGACTGACTAAAAGCCTGCAAAAAGACAGGAATTCCCTTACATGGCATCAGCCAGATGACCAATTCTGTTAGTTTGCAGAAGCGTTTTAATCTTTTAACCCCTGATGAGCGTCTCACAGATGGCCCTATTAAAAATTCACCTGTCTTGGGAACCTTTGTCATCAAGATAATCTCTTTATCAATTGAAGCCGGCACAATTATTTACCAAGTCTCATAGATCTGACCTTGGATCCCCCTACATCTAGCCAGTGCCACTGTGGGGTTTGCACTGCAAGCTCTGGTGTCAATGAAACTCTGGGACTCCAGTGATAGCGGTAGTCGTTCAGGCAGTGCAATTTATGCACGGCTTTAGATCCTACAAAAATGCATGTAAAACAAAGTCTTACATGGCTTCTGACTGATGGTATAGGCTGCCATAAAGCAAACCTCTAAATCGCTGTTCACAAATTGGAGCAGCAGGCTAGGCAAGATGGCTGCCAAGAAAATAGAATAAAAATTTACAACAGAAAACAAAAAGTATTCAATAAAACTAAGGAATATCCATAATTCATAGACTCCAGCTGAACATTGCCATCCAAAGGCTACATACAATACATTAGATGGTTCCCTACAGGAAAATAAGAGCCCTATGACCGAGACAGCAAGTTTCAATGTCGATTTAGTTTCATCTAAACGGTAACCCAAAATTTCTCAGCACATTTTGTTATGATTGTACACATGGGGCATTTCAGTAAGGTATAATGGGATGTTTGTGAGCCAACCCATAAATAGTGACTCCAAAGTGACCCAAAAGTTAATGTTCCAGAGTTTTAAAGGGATTTGCTGGAGAGCAGAAAAAACCCTACTTGTTCTGCACTCCGTCGCTGCACTTTCCCCCTCTGGCCATCTGAGGGCAGGAGCATGTTGTAGGCATTTTGCACGGGCATAGCAACACCAGCACGAAATGTCCAATAGCCGCCTGATGTCGCTGTAACATCTGTAACATCGGACAGCTATTGAACATTGCCTGAAACATGCTCCCACCACCTCTCATCTCCGAAGTTATAATCAGAGACGTCTAGATGGTGAAAGTACAACACTAGAGAGCAAAACAGGTAGAACCTTTTCTGCTCTCCAGATAACCCCTTTAAGGATCCCATTTCATCCAGAGATAAGATGGCTGACCCTTTAAATTTTGCAGCATTGTTTGACTCTCTAAAGAGCGAGGATTTGAGGTGAAGGGGCCTCCAAGCGAGGAGCTAAAAGGGGTGTCTCTGTGACCACGACCAGGTGGATGTTGGGGGGTTGCTAGGATGGGAAATGGGTTCCACATGGGTCCCATCACCTGCTTGAAAAAGGCTACAATAGAGCCGAAAGGTCGTGCACTGGTGTGCATTAAAGCCACATTCTTTGGAAGTGCTGTCTCCATGCTTATTTACTTTGGATTGTCTCCAGACCAGGGTCCGGTTTGGTGAGGCGTGCACCCACACCCATTGATTATTTTGTGCTGCTGCAATAGACTCTGTTTGTGTGCTCTTGTTTGTAATATATGTTTGAAATGTTCATTTACTTTGTGAGGTGGAAATCACAATCCTTCATCCAGGGATACAACGGTAGGACTAGGGGCCCCTTGGCAGGGACAGTTCTGCTAGGTTGCAGGCTACTGTCAAGGGGGCTGGCATGTCTAGGCAGACAACCCTCAGAATTGACTTTTTTAGTTAGACCTCACTTTTTTGGATGAAGGATCATGATTTGTGTCGGGCCTCCCCGGTTGTCTCCTTACAGTTAATAAAGTGCAGCGTATGCTGCCAAATTTTCTTCCAAGAATGTTGTCTGTGTTTTATTGGGGTTTGTATTGGTAGTATGGTCTGTCTGGGAGTGGGGTTAGCAGGTTCACCCTTTATGTGTTTGGGGGGCTCCTAACTATCTCTCGATGTTGTTGGAGGGAATGTTCAAACATATTGGATTTTAGCTGGAAGACCATCTTGTATTCAAGAAGATAAGCGGCCACCAGAGCCGTCTGGAAGTGACTTCTCATTCACCACACGTGAACATTCAGCCAAGCCATACATATATGGTGAACCGGAGAGATTGCCGTAGGCCCAACAAACATTTGTTTGACAACTATAGAAGACTTCTGGACACCTTTAGTCTAGGATGGTGATGGCAAAGCACAGCACTCCGGCTGTTGAAAAACTACAACTGCCATACTTGGACAGCCAAAGCCATATCCTTGGTTGTCCAGGCATAATGGGATATGCAATTTAGCAACAGCTAGAGTGCCAAGGTTTGCCATTACATGCCTAGAAGATTTTCCAGTACAGTACTCTGGTGTGTACTAGAGTTGATAGGGAATTTTTTTTTTTTTTACTCAAAATCTCTAAAAACCTCACATTTGTAGCATAAATCCAGATCACCCAAAGCATAACAACAAGAATGTAACTTAATACGTATCAGTAAAGTAAAAAAGTATCAAAAAGGTAATTAAAAAACCTGTTTCCTCTAATTAACTCAAAAACCAACCCACCCCCCAAGAGACATCACATTGGTTGCCTCAGAAAAAAGTGTTCGAGAAGCAGAAAGCTGCCAAATGCCGAATCTTTAACATCTTGCTACTTGCAGGTTTTTAGGAAGTTTTCCGTTTTCCCAAGTATCTTTTTAAACAAACTTCATTATACGATTAATTGTGCATCCGACTAATGAAGAAAAAGTTGTCTGTCAATATTTTGCATGAAAGATTGAAGTTATATACTGTGTAATACTGGAGATTAAATGCCAGGTTGACAGCTGGCGCCCATCATTAACTGGCCGTGAATCAGCAGTTACTCCATATGTGGCTATTTTATCTCCTGAGCCTCATTAGTACATAACCTCCCCCCCTTTCCCATACATGTAAATGCAGTACGAATCCATTTCAAAGCTGGTGTTTCCATAGCATTGACACCTATGGTTCGGAGACGGGAGCACTGCAGTTTTCACCCAACACAATGCGAGAAGGTAGAACCTTCTCCCCGCTCCTCGCCCTCCCCTTTCCGCTAAAGAGCTGAAATAAATTGAGTGTGTCCCAAAAGAGCCATGTTAGGCTTTAAGATGAGGAGTGCTGATACCAGCAGGACAGATATAGGCTTTGGCAGAAGCCAATCACTCATCTAAAGGATTATCAGCTGGGGATGAGTCTGCCAGATCAAACTCAAAGTATGGCTCGCTGAAGGATTAACACTTTCATCCAGTAATCTCTGCTTGTGTCTTGAGTTATACGGTATATGTGGTCCAGCGTCCTCACATACACCTTTCCTGGATCTAGCAGGCATGTGTATATACTCCTTACCCATACAGTGACTCCCTATGTAGCTACACACTCTACGTTCTATCAAGAAAGGGTCAATAGACTCTGCTATTATGATAATGGAAAGAGAAAAAACAGGTTGTTCCATAGATACGCCATAGAGGAAAACATGATGGTTAATGACAATGGACTCAGCGGGGGGAGCTATCATTTCGACGGCAGACTGAGAAAGGCAAATGCAAGAACTGTTATTACATCCAGCTGTATGGGGCCACTTTGCTGCTAAACAGTAATATATTTTTTTATAACACATTGAAATTTACATTCTAGTATACAAATATACATGCTTTTAGCTTGCAGAGTCATTTTACTTGCGCAAGTTAAGGATATTGTAAGTAGAATCCTATAAATGAATGAGCTCTAGCCCTAATAATAATAATAATACTGACACAAGGTCTGTCAACAAGTTTTCATACCACATCTGTAGGTCCACCATGTTCGATGAAAAAAAAACAAAAAAAAACCTTAAATTGAATTTTCCTTGAATTTTCCAGTGTAGTTATATGGTGGTCAGAGGTAGGAGTTAGGCTGGGTTCACACTTCGTTTTTGCAATCCATTTTTTTCATCCTTTTTTGCTATGGATGAAAACATCATTTTTTGTGTTTGATCCTTCTTTTTTTTATAAAGGAAAAACGGATCAAAATGGATGCATCCATTCTTCCATATGTTTTTTCATCCGTATTTTGCAAAAAGTATTGAAAAAAAAAAAAAAAAAACATTGCAAAAATGTAGAGATGAGCAAACCTCTAGCACACTTGGGTTTGTCCAAACCTGTGTGTGTTGAATTTGATTACTAGGGGCAGATGTAGTTGGATGCAGCCCTAGGGAGTCCTGCGAAACATGAATACAGCCTTTGGTTGTATCCATGTTTTCAATGCAGCATCCAACTTCTTCAGCCACTGATAATAAAATGTTGCACACTTGGGTTTGGACAAACCAAAGTCTGCTGGAGGTTCGCTCATCTCAGATGTGTGTGGGTGCATGGGGTGTTGAGGTAGCTGTAAAGATTTTTGCATTACGGTCCAGGAACTTCAAGTTACGCTGATGTGTTTGATTTCCTGCAGTTAGATGCCCTAGGATGGGCGTTTGGCCAGATAGTGTTGCCAAACTCAAATTTTTTGACAGATACGCTCAACAATTGAAGGACTAATTTATGGTGATATTGGGTATATACCAAGACCACAGGCTTTACCTTTACCTATATCATGGATGGCCTTGCTGATCTCAATGGAAAAGTGACATCGGAGAGATCATCCAGAATTTCTGATTCTGTGCCCTCAGTGGTGGACTGGTATAGGGACTACCATAGTGTGGCACCTAAGCGATAGCACTACATTGGATGAGGCATATTGTCTAACCATATAGGCAAGTAGCTCAAAATGATTGGTGTTCAAAAAACAGCTTATGCTGAGGGTGACCATGGATTATTTGGGAATATAAATATAGTATATCTGGGCCATGGCATATGTGAGAATCTGTTGGGTCTGCTACATATTGCGGCTTAGTAGACTACAATTGAGCAGCTAGCAGGGCTTCTACAATAGCAGCTGAACCTTTTATACTGTATATGACAAAATGTTTGTCTCATTAGAACAGAGAACTAGAGAAGCGGCCTTGGGCTTCTCATACAAAACAATACCACTCTTCTATATGGGCTATGCCAGCATCTGCTTCAAAGTGGCTACAGTGCAATAACAGAGGAAGCTATTGGGCCGGTTGGCACTGTTTATGAAAAGAAACCAGTATTGGCTATTATATGCTTGTTATTTTTTTTTGTGAGACTGACAATATGGTGCCCAATCTATAGAGTTGCTGTATTGTAGATGAGTTAGGCAGGGGCCATGCAGATGATGGAGGCATGTGAGGGGACAAATAAAGAACCATGCTAAATACAGAGAGGATAAAATACAGAAAACTGGGAAGAATAACTGGCAATAAGGATAGTAAATTGAACCAGGGGACATTGGCTGAATGCTGCAGCAGCAAACAGAGGTCTTGATATACATTGTTGGCACCAAACCTCAGGACAAAAGACTCTGGCACCAAACCAGCCTCATCCTTCCAGTGGTGATTGTCCGCAGCTTTCCCATCGTGTCACTTGTCAGATTAGCCTGTTCTATTCCTGCTCTCTGAATCACATTTACCCTGTCCCAGTGACTTGCTGTGTAATACTCATTCTCCCCTCTCATCTATTCTCCCTGTCTTACCTACATTCTTTGCTGTTCCTTTAATCTCTTTTTTTTCGTAACGGTAGACCTGTCACATTTAAAGAGACAACGGACTTAGAATTTCCAGCTCAGAAAAAAGCTCTCTTTCAGTTTAGAAACAGAACCCTACCCCAGTTTGGTATCTGACCATTGAGTAGCAATTGCCCCTGAAAGGCCTCTCACCCATTTAGGGCCAGTTCACACGGAGCAAAAGCGGCGGAATTCCACAGGGGACATCTCCGCCACGGAATTCCGCCTGTAGCAGTGTGGTAATGGGAGAGCTAGCGCTAGAGCGACACTTTCGAACACTGAGGCAGGCGGGGTTCCACGGTGGACAGCTCCGCTGTGGAATTCCTCCGCTTTTGAACTGGCCCTTAACTGGCACTCTGTTCTGTTCTGATCAAGGACAAGAAAACTTAAACAAGTGTCAAATAGCAACATTTCTTTTTTAAATGGTTTTAGTTTAGCTATATTACTGTCATATTTTTAAGCGTTTTTGTCAGATAAATAGTTTTTTGACATGTTATCAAACCTACAGAAGCCTGCTGAGATCATGAAAAGCAAGGTGAAGCGCACAGCACACTTTGCTGCTTGACTCTCAACCAAATCCAACTGATGTCACAGCTGGCCCGGCTATATCTCATGATCGTAGAGACCTGGTGGTGATCTTTGCCTTTGCATATCGCTGGCAACATGTAAAAATTTATGTATTCAACAGTAACACTTTAAATAGGCACTGTGATTACAAATAATGAAGGGAGGTGATATAATACATATTTGCAATTTACTTAATTAGCTTTTTTTTGTCTGTTTTGCACTCCCCCACCCATAGTCATAATGCCCCCAACCCACTCATAGTAATAATGACCCCTGTTGTATACAGCCCCCAAATCATAGTAATATTGCCCCCTGTTGTGTACAGCACCCACCCACCCATAATAATAATACCCCTGCTGTGTAGAGGCCCCGGACCCATAGTAATAATGGCCCCTGCTATATACAGCCCCAATCCATAGTAATAATGCCCCCTGCTATGTACATCCCCCTGGACCCATAGTAATAATATCCCTTGCTATGTACAGCCCCCCTGCCCATAGTAATATTGCCCCCTGCTGTATACAGTCCCCCACCCATAGTAATAATGACCTTCCCCCTGTTGTGCTCCAACAGAAAAATTATCACATAATACTCACCTATTCCAGGAATGAAGCAGGTCTCTCCATCTTCTGGCTCCAGTCTGTAAGCAACAGGGACAGATCCTCATTGATGTGACGTCATTGCACCTGCTGGAGAGATCACGACCTGGCCTCTCACAGGCTGCAGGCTCGGAGTGCCCCCAGGTAGCATGGTAGAATAGCACTGCAGGAGGCTGACAAGTCTTGGTGCTCTATTCTGTTTTTTATGTTCAGCCGCGGCCCGGGTTCCCGTGTATGGCGCCGTTCTATGCACAGGTACCGGGACAGGGCTGAAGCACAGGAGGTGGGCTGACCCGCCCCCAGTGAGCGGAATCCCCCGCCCCTGTATGACACGGCTTCATTGATTTTAATGGAGCCGCGTCATAGAGGGGAGGGAATTCCCTCCTACTGCCTGGCCCGCGTCCTGTGCTTCAGCCCCGACCCGGTACCTGTGCATAGAATGGCGCCGTACATGGGAACCAGGCCACGGTTCAAAAAACGGACCGGCTTCCCCGTGACAGCGCTGTTCTATCCCTGGGTCAGATTAAAGAGGATGTACCTGATGGTACATTCTCTTTAAGGTGCAAATGGTTGCGCAGTTGAGGCTTGAGTAGAAATGTATGACTGCACCATTTCCTTTGTAGCAGACCACTGCTTTTAGAGCAGAGTGGTGGTTGGTAACCTTGACAACAAGGTGTCAACAAAGGGAGGGAAAGAGCAGCAAAAGAAAAGCAAGCTGTCTTTTTCCTCATTGTCTCCGGCCCTATGGGATCATAACAGGAGGTGAAATTCTTCTAACCTGCTGTTAGTTTCCTTTAAAAAAAACTTTAAAAGAAGGCTTGTAAAACCTGATTTTTTTTGAGACTCAAAATTAGACGTACAAAAGCCTAGTGAGAATATAGCCTCAGGGTGCTGTCACACGCATCAGAAAGTATGCAGATTGTCTGTAGAGGACAATCTCTGCTTTTCCACTTTTCCACATGTAAGTCCACAGAGGCCTACAGATGCCAGAGAGAAAAACATGAATTAAAGGGGAACTATTAGTAGGTTGGAAGCATCTAACCTGCTGATATGTTCCTAGCACACAGGGTGCGGAGGATGACTATTGGGGGTGGCGCTCTGTAGTAACATTACTCCGGACATCACTTCACAGTGCCAGAATATTCATTAGAAGGGGCAGGCCAGCCAGGGAAGATCGGTGCACTGAGCTTGTTACCCCGCCCCCAGTGCATCAAACTGACTCATTGCCTAATTTACATATGAAATGAACTACAAATATAAAGGGCAGTGCAGTTTTATGTTGGTATTAATTTACCTTGTCTCACCACTGCCACCTATTGGAGGTCACTTTCCTATAAGTCATTGTCCAACCTCTTAAAGGGGACGTGGTCAATATGGGGGGAAAAAAGTTTATTATACCATTTTAATGGCATGGGCTTTTTAATGGGTCGAAAACTGAGAGGGAAGCTACCTATAGTTGTCACTAGGGAGCCGACTTTGTTCCTCCTGGAGGAGAGCAACTGGCTTTTTACCACAGAAGAGTCTACTGTTAGGTGGAGAATACATTTGCATGACATGAAATAGTAATTCATGCTTTCTCATATTTGCTTTATAATACATGGAATATAATAAAAAAGTGAAATTTTTTTTTTCTTATTCTTCAAGTCTATACACGCTTAACACATTTATACAAATGGTAATTTAGCAGCTTTGTATCTGTTTCGGGTGGTTGCAGGTGATAACTGGGTGACTATTACAATTTATTTTCATTTGGTAATCTGGATCCAATAGCTAGGTCTAAGATATATTTTTTTTAAATCCTGAGGTAAGAGATTGGGCCACTATTACAAATGCACTAAATATGCCTTAAAGGGGTTATCCAGCGCTACAAAAACATGGCCACTTTTTTCCCTCTCTTGTCTCCATATTTGGTGGGGTTTGGAACTCAGTTCCATTGAAGTAAATGGAGCTTAATTGCAAACCACACTTGAATTGGAGACGAGAGAGGGAAAAGTGGCCATGTTTTTGTAGCACTGGATAACCCCTTTAAAGAGTTGTCCAGCGAGCATATCTTCTGCTTTCCAGTTCTTGCTTTCACTCTTCCCAAGTAATAGGTGCAGGTAAAAGTGCTCCATCATGCAGGCAAAACTACACCCACCCACAATGTCCAATAGCTTTACAATGTCGCTGCAGCATTGAGCTGTAATGGGCAGTAATGGCAATACTCCATAAGAGCAAGGACCTACTATGAAGCCCATCTTTGTAGCATATGGAGTCTATGAAGCCCATGTTATTTAAAAGATGGATAGAGCAGTGAGCCAGGGATTGAAGTGCTTAGTTTAGTGCTTCTCCTCATTCTACCTAATGACCAGTGAGGGCTCCATAAACCCAAGCCCCAACCAACAAAAATTAAAGTTACACTAATACTTTAAAGCAGTCATCTGGTTATAAAGGAAATACACTACTTCCTTCCTGCAAATCTATTACTTGATGCTCTGGCAATCCTTGTCGGTATTAGTTTAGATGCCATAATATTATGCAGTATCTGCCCCTGTCTGCTACAGCCAGTCAGTGACCTGTGTGTTTGCTGCCATCACTGAGTTGTTGTGCCATTAGTATGGTGCATTGCCCCGGGGCCGCTCATTGGATGCAGTGGTGGTTCAGCATATCATCAATGGCAGCTTGTAAACAAACACTGGTGGGGACATCAAGTGCATAGGTGGGTGGTGGAAGAAATGGTGATGAGTTGTTTTTTTAATTTTTTTTTTAATTTACACCGTCCACCTTTCCCACAGGCTCTACAGTAAAGGTTGCTCTATAGAAATCCCTTTCCTGCCATTATTTTTTGTGTTCTGCTATGGTTCTTAACCCACTGTTCCCCTTTCCTTGCATCTCTATGTGTCTGCTCTCTGTAGAGTCTCCGGTCCTCTCCTTATATCATGCTAATCTCTCCATTCCTGAGACTTTCATTCTCCCTATGATTTTATTCTCCTGCTTACCGCTTTCTCACTGCCATCGATCCCCGCTATTGATTGCTACAAATGAATCTAAGTGATTTTACCAGAAGGAGAACTAAGGACACCAGAAATCTGCAGCTGCAGAGATGGGATTATTAATAATAGATCAGATTTAGGTGGGCCATGTAAAACAACTGCACTTACTGTCTACAAAGAGTTGTGTCAGTCTTTACCCATTTACAGAGCGGGATTCCTTGCAAAACAAAGAAGGATAGTGTCATGTGACAGAGTACACACATTCTATGCTCAAGTCCAGTTGTTCTACCAGGTCAAAAGTCTCAGGACACTCTTTTATTTTGGAAACAAAAAGGGAAATTACATATCTGAATACCCCAAGTAACGGGAGAGGGGGGTTGCAACTATAACCAGGAACATTCCCTGTGATACCTTGCTATATGATGCACTGTCCATGGTGCTGAAGGGGCTGGATTCAATTGTTATGAATCAACTCTCTGTGTTGATAACTTATGAACCACAAGAGATATTGCAAGTCTGGTTACATAAATTAATTTCTGAGCCAATTTTGGTCTTCTTTGATATGTCAACAGTCATCTAATCAAAAGAACCACTACATATATGTGTGGTGCACTCCTGTGAGGCTCAACCGGTCACTTGCCAGATGCCAGGTAGATACACAGGTATGGGGGTACACCTGCTTTTATTTTAGAGTGGCGAGATATACCCTTTCCCCTGTGGTCGGTCACTTTACGGGCTGTGAGGGAGTTTCTTGGGTACTTATCACGGTGGTCCGGAGTGGAGTTGTGACCCACCCGAACTATCGGCACTGCCACCCACAGAAAGGATGTGGTGTTAACTGTGTAGGTGCTTGAGTAATAATCACTGAGTTCCATTAGCATAAATAGATCTTCTTTACTATAGAAATACTTTGCACAATAGCTGATAACAAACTGTAGACTTGACAAGACAGAAGCTGTTCTAAGGACCTTTAGGGAAAAGGAGCTGTGAATAGTTGAAAGAAATTTGTGCTGAGAGTCCAGAACAGTGGTGAGTTTAGACTGCAGGTTTAGAGCAGAGGAGAGGAGTGTGTTGTGAGAGTCCCAACCCAGGGTAGAAGTGTGCTCTGCCGGAACTTTTAGAAAAAGAAGTAGAATACTAAGGACTTGAAAATAGACGTTTACTTGTCCCCGTGTTTCGACCTTTGTCGCTATACCACCTCTTGCCCACGAGTGTTGGTTGACCCATCCTATGAGGGTGACACAAGCCCCAGACCTGGTTACCTAGGTTGAGCAGAGTGGTCAAGATTTCCTGGTTAAACCTGCATTGCGAGATAGAGAAGCCGACGTACTCTATCTGGATCAGCTCTTCTGTTATAGGATACTGTCCTGCACCTTTAGGCTTGTTCTCGGCGTGGGTTGGGGTTTCTCTGACTTGTCCCTTGAGTAGCTTAACACTGTATAGTGTGTGGAAGTGCTGTTTTCAAGAAGAAGGTGCCTAAGTCTCCCATTGCATTTGCTCTGCTCAACAACCAGACTAAGACTACTTGGTTTAGCTCTGGAGTGGGGACCTGGCGAAGCCAGGGCCCAGCTGGACCACGACCGGGACCAACTTGTTCTGCGTCCTCTCTACTCAACGACCAAACCAGAACTACTGACTAAAGATGATGTATGCTTCCTCTTTTCATGTAGTGGAGGAGAAAAGCATAGAAGAAAGGAGCTCAGAGATAGGTAGAAAAGAAGAGAAGGCTCTCATTGCTGTGCAGATCATAATAGACAAAAACCCTTTGGTTATCTGCAGCTGTGCAAAACATAAGCACAGTTACATACAACAGTGACATCTTATGGTAAAACTTAGGTACTGCTTCACTACCACAGTTTACTTGGAGTACAGACTTTTGCCAAGGGTGTAACAGTAAGCAACACCCGTGGTGGGACAACACATATACACTGTAGGTGTAGGGTCCTTTAGGGTTTGGAGTACCTTATATATATCTTTATCAGCAGTAATGAATCATGGAGTCAAAGTTTTCTTTTCCAAATGCTTGCAATACAGTCTCAGTTTCTTGTGCAACAAAAAAATTGATAGAACATCTTTACTCTTACTTATTAGTGCAAAAAACGCCCAAAAGTGCAGGATGATCACCGGACTCTATTGTTGTGTTTACACGTGGAGGCTTGAGAGATCCTTTAACCGCAAATCACTCAGTTGAGAGAGAATTTGCTTTGTGGAGTGACATCAGGAAACAGCCGCTTGACGAACCAGAAGGCAAATCCTCTTGTCAACTGAGGGGGCTGCGATTGAAGGACGTCAGCTCTTAAGCCTCCAAGGGGAAACGCTACAACAGAGTCCAGTAATCATCCTTCAATTTGGGTGTTTTTTTGCACTAATAAGTAAGAGTTTGATATGCTACATGACCACCTTCCCATTGGAAAAACTATCCCTTGATCAGATATAGCGGCTTTGTGAATCCAGCCTCATATATGGTTCTTAAAGCGAATGTATCATAGGGTACATTCGCCTTAGGTTTTGCAAGTCAATAGACCGATGTCGGTGCCGTAAAGCTGGTGACACGGCGCTGGTCTATTACTGGGCACCAGCTAGGGCTGACGCACTCAAGTCAGGCTGGCCTTCCCCCAGTGGGAGGAAACGCCCACCCCTCTGTGACGCGGCTCCTTTGATTCTAATGGAGTTGTGTCATAAGGGGATGAGGATTTCATCCCACTGGGGGCGAACCGGCCTGCCTTTAATGCTTCAGCCCAGGCCTGTGCCCTGCAATACAATGGCGCCGTGCGTGAGAAACAACCGTGGTTCAAAAAAAAGGACCACAGCACCGGCTTCCCAGCGCCGACACTGTTCTATGGATATGCAAATGTACCTGATGGTTTATTTGCTTTAACCTAGAACAACCCCAAGGATCTCCTTAATAGACTTCTTGTCCAGGTCGGATTAGTTGATATGGAATCTAAAGCATCTAGAATTGCAAAGAATACAGTGACCCTAATGGTTCCATAGCTCTGAGTGTTCACAAGTCCTCATGGATGGAATACAGTGATGGCCAAATGGACTGGACCTTCCATATCTCTGAACTAATAACGCTCACCCAGATGATGTTTAGGAGCATCTCAATACCCCAGGTAATAGATTCATTGGATTTCCGGGGTTGTCTTGTCAACTGCACGTCTGAAGGAAATGTAAAACTTCTTTCATGATCTGATCAAGGCAGGAGCTTTTGGGAAAAATACAGCCCCAGTAATCTTCTAGATTAACAAAACTTTACTCTGAATGTCATTTGCTAAAGTACTAGAGTCTGCAAACATAATTAAGGCTGAAAAAGAACAACAACATATCCTTCTGAATATCCCGGCATACAGGAGATTAATGCCAATGATAATACAAAATATTTCCTTCCATAATGCACTAACCCCTTAACATACTAATGTTAGTGAAGGACTTGTAAGCAGACAAGACAGCTTGTACAGAGAGAGAAACCATATTACAATGCGGTTAATAGATTGTGTATTTAATATAGTATTATCAGTATATGTAACATATTGGGAAAGTGCGAGATCCATAGAGACATTGCTCTGCCTGACACTTCAGTCAGTTTTTCTTATCATTTCAAAATTCCTAATGGTCTATGAAAGAGTTTAAACCGAACGTACCTGCTATGAGCTTTTAACATTACAGACAAGCGCCATCAGTTTGAACAGCCGCCCCGTTCCTGCACACAGCGCCAGTCCTTTTACTGTGTAGTGGTGGTGACCAGTAACTGCAGCAGTCTATTTTGGCCAGAAAGCCCCTTTAAAGGTGGCCACATACCTCAAGAGTCCTAAAGAGCCATATACTGTATTCTCACGATACCGCCATGTGGAGGAAAATTCCTACCAACAGAGAACATTACCAACCTGGGTTAGATACCTGGGGGAAATATTTTAGTTAATCTGTACAAGGTGTAGTACTACATATAAAGCAATTTCCTGGTGCAATCTGAGGCTATGTTCACACTATGTAAGTTTCTGGCCGTAGCGCGTTCCGTGAATAAGCGGCCGGAGATTTACGTAGTTTGCGTACAATGGAAAGTCTACGATGTACGGCTGCACCGTTCACACTATGTACAAACTTACGCCCGGATCGTCCGCGGCGCCGTAAAAAATGAACCAGACCATTGTTTGAGGACGAAAACGCCCGTAGCGTAACATGCGGTCCCGTACGGAGTGGTGATTTCTTCATTTTTGCAGCTTTTTTGGCCGATCCAAAAGGTTCTGTGGGGTGTCCGGGGCTAGCCGAAGCTTTCCAAGTAAAAGACAGCTGTCAGATCGCTACCTAGGGAGCTCAGGAAGCGTAAGTAGACTACGGCATAAGTTCGCGGTCCGTACGTAGCCGGCCGCAAGTAGAGTAAATCTCCGGTCGGAGTTTACCGCGTATATATCCGGCCGCGAAAATATGCGGCCGGACATATACGCAGTGTGAACATAGCCTGTAAGTGTACTTGTCAGGATGACCACTGACCCGATCGGCAGTGACTTCCTCTCTGATGATGGACTTCCCATGGCCATGAAAACGGCAAGACTCTAAGGCACGAGATTCTGATTCTATAGGGGTCATATATTACAATTTTGACGTGCTCATAGCCATGGATATAAGATGGCAGACAGGAATTCACCGCGTATTGAGTCAGCGGACATTCTAACAGGTACATTTTAATAATTATATCTAAATGCACTAGAATAGTGAAGACAAAAAGGAAGTCAGCTAATTCTTGCATAGCCCTCAGCATTAAGATGGAAGACATCACAACTTTGCATTAAACAATGAAAATCCGTAAAGAACATTACAAATTTCACATATGACTTACAATGCACGACAACTGACCAAAAGCTCCACAGGGCTCCCTAGTGGGACATTGCACAATGCAGTAACACCCTGGCCCTGGTCTATTTCTGTGATAAAAATGGCAAATGATAAGACGTAAATAATGAAGGTGGTATAGATGCTGCATCAGGACCCAGGAGACATAACTCTACATCTATGCAGCATCGCATCGAGCTCTGTCAGACCACTGAAATAAATCGCTTTATAGCAGACTGTGCCACATTCTCGGTGTTATACTTTCTACATTGTAAGTCATGCATCTGTTTTTCCTGTGTTTCTATAAAAGTGAATTATTCATGCAATGAGTCACATAATTTATTCCGAGCACATGTCACCAAAAAGATGGATTTCAAATTGCTTCAGTGTTGACAAATGAAATGACATTAGAAGTGCACTGTTACTATTGACCTCACCACCAATATTGCTAGATTCTTTTGCATTAAGGACGATCATTCGGATATGGCTTCTTGTTCCTGGTTATTTTTTATTGCACCCACATCATGTAGATGGCTGGGTGAGTGTTCACATCCCTGACCCCGGGAAGAGATGATATCAGGATTCTGAGGGAAGCAGACATGCGCTGGAGGTAGTTTGATAGTCTGAGCAAATGTTTTGCTGGGAAATATATGGTCCTTGCTAATGTGGAGGTTACGTTAAGGCTGGGTTCACACTAGGTTTTTGCAATCCATTTTCCCATCCATTTTTTGCAAAAAAAAAACAAACGCATGTTTTTGTGTTCACTCATTCTTCCATTGACTTCCATTATAAAAAAAAGGGATCAAAACGGATTAGATTTTTTTAACGGACACAAAAATGAGGTTGACTACATTTTTGTGTCGGTTAAAAAAAACCCAGATCCATTTTGATCCGTTTTCTTTTTTTTTTTTTTTTTATAATGGAAGTCAATAGAAAAACAGATCAAAACGGATGCACACAATTGCAAAAATGGATTGCAAAAACGTAGTGTGAACCCAGCCTAACACATATCACCTACCTAAACATTGTACAGACCAAAGATCTTTCTAATGTCAGTGTTATTCCATACTGGTGGTTGTTCTTGAGACCAAGTCTGTGAACCACATTTTATATCTCTAGTCTGGACTGTGTCCTGTCCTTCTTGGCTAATACTCCTCCAGGTCTTTGTAGAGTTGCCATCCGTGATTTATTTAAAGCATTTTTCTACACTATGTTGCGTTGGAGGTTCCATTTAGCGCCTTTGTCCCAGATTCCAAATGATGGACACCGTAATGAAACCCGACAGCCCCCATTATAAGTCTGTAGTGTTGATGTCTATCATGTAATGAACCCAGGACTCCGTCAGTCTCAATTTGCTGTTACTAGTACTGGATGGAAAACTGAAAATGAGAATAAGAAGGTGAAGAAGGGGCTCCAGTGATAAGCCGGTCCCAGGTATTGCAACAGTGCTACCTCTATGGACAAATTTACAATTTACCAAAAATGAACAAGTTGTTAAGGACCTCATCATTGCCTGATACATTTGATATCTCTATCTTGTGTTACATATGTGTACATCTCAATATGCTCATATTAGGACATGTTCATGCCTTCTTATGACAAGTAGTGATGTGAAAGAGAAGGTTGCACTTGGATATACTAAGGTGATTTCATTCTTGCTACTTGTGATGACACGGACAGAGGTGGCAGCAGAGAGCACTGTGTCAGACTGGAGAGAATACACCACTTCCTGCAGGACATACAGCAGCTATCTATAGTACTTTCTGAAACCAGTTGCTTTGAAAGAAAAATATTTTTGCTGGATAACCCCTTTAAAAAGTTAGGGGGAGATTTATTAAGGTCAAATTCTTGCCTTCTCCCTGGCATATGCCAACCTTTACCCCTATTGGGCGGGCATGGCCGGCAGGCTGTACTTAGTAAGTCTGGCCAAGGAGAAGGAGTATGCCAGTCTTTATAAATAACCCCCTTTTGTGTTTGTTTCCATTTTGCTGTAAACTAAAGTTCTAGAACTCACTAGAAGGTTATTGTTAACTTCATGATTGATATAATCGACTCTTACTAAAGTTCTGTGGAAAAAGCATTGTGGTTTGCCACGATTTGCACATGGACAGTATGGGTAAGCCATGATGTTTCTTACAATTGCTCACATTTAAGTATTTGATTGTTTTAGGACGTTCTCTTATGCAATGACTGCAGGACTGTTACAATTAGATTAGGTCTGTTGAAATCATTGGGGAAGTGTTTCATGCTTACCACCTATATGGGCAAGATGTAGTAGTCTGTTATATTGTCTGATTAGATCCATATGTCTGTATGAGATAGCGCTGTATCATTATATGGTTTTGTCTTTGCACAGTTTTACCATCTTTGTAACTTTTTAAAGCATATGCAATAAAGTAATATATTTTATGGAATTTATGCCGATAGTTGCGTTCTTGGTGTAATACTCAGTGGTAGTGATAGTTTGGTGTGTACTTGACTGTTACCTGTTAAGTTGTTCCGGATGATGCCACACACAGGTGTGATGGTATATCTGCTTGTTATGTGTTCCTAGCTATATCCTTTCCCAATGGTCGGTGACCTGCCAGGTTGTGATGGGTCCCTTGGGCGATTATCACGGTGGTTCGGAGTGGAGCTATTACCCACCCGGACTGTCGGTACCACCACCCACAGAAAGGGGAAATGACCCAAGGACGGTTTAGCTTGTGTGTAGGTGCTGGTGCAATGATCACTGAGTCCCAATAGAATAAATAAACTCTTTCTTTTTACTGATAAACCTTCTGTGATACAGGTGAATAATACTTGACTGATACAGACTTGACTTCACAAGATCTGTACTGAGAGCTGTTGAGGTAGAGTAGAGTAGAGTAGCAGTGCTGACTTGGTTGCGCGCTGAGAAGAGTAGAGAGCGAGTTCAGAGTAGTGGAGAGGAGTAGGTGATGAGAGTCCCAATGTAGTATTGTGCTCTGCCGGAACTTAAGAAGAAGAAGAATACTTGAAAGAAGAAGAATACTTATGCCCGTGTTTCGACCTTTGTCGCTATACCACCTTTTGCCCTGCAGTGTTGGGGTACCCATCCTATCAGGGTGACACAATCCCCAGTCCTAGTTACCTTAGTTGAGCAATGTGTCTGAAGGTGTCCCGGTGTCACCTGCATTGCGAGATAGAGTACATAGGCTCTTAGCTGCTTTGTTCTATCCAGATCAGTTCCTCTCCTTTAGGATACTGTCCTGCACTTTTAGAGATGTTCTCGGTGTGGGTTGGGTGATCCATGACTTGTCCTCTCTGAAGGTGTTAAGCACTGCATCTTAGGTAGAAGTGTTGCTTTAGAAAAGGAAGTCTCCATACGTGTGTACACTCCAGCTGGTCTGTTCCACACAGGGAACCTGGCAGAGCCAGGCTCCTGGCTAAGTTCAGCAGGGATGCCTGATCTGGGTGTCTTGCATCTCAGAGAAGCAGAAAAGAACTAAGTGTGGGTCTACACTTCTTCTCGCCATGGGACAACTCCCTACAGGGTGTGTGTAACAGCTCCAGTGAGTGGTGGAGAAGAGAGTGCGAGAAGAAAGGAGAATAGATATAGGTAGAAGAAAAGAGTAACTCTCATTGGTGTACAAAATCATACAATACAGTAACCCTTACATGACTACAGCTGTGCAACATATATACATGAATATACATAATACTGACATCTAGTAACAAACTTATACATGACTTCATCACCACTTTACTTTTGAGATATCAGGCTTTTGCGAAGGGCGTTCTAAGCAGAAACACCCATTGTGGGACACCACAATAGCACTGGGGAGTTCGACCCAGGCCCCAACAGTCCTGGTCAATAGGATCTCCATTTTGGACAGGTTTGGCAGGCCTGCCTGTACCCAGGGGAAAGAAGGAACACATATATATATACCATGTTTTCAACCAAAGTGAAGGGAATGCCATTTTTGAGGAAAAGTCCACACACTACACTTAATCATAGTATAGGCATACATAAAAAAAATGGCATGCTCACCTGTCCGTGCTTCCCAGGTGTCCTCCTACAGGTCAGCCTAACTGACTGAGACAGGATTGACTTCATCTGTAAAACCTGATGGTCTGCCATCAAAGTTGGCCATCACACCAGCTGTTCACCTGTACAGGCAACAGCAGCCTCATCACCTGGCTGAATGGGGACTGAAGACCCCTATTCTGCCTCCAGCAATAACATCTAGATATGGGATTTCCGCATATAAGATATTTTGGCCTAGCATGTAGATAAAAGACATCACACACTAAATAATAAAAGTTCTCATCTGGAACATTGTAGGAACACGATGAATAATTTGTAACCTTAGATAGAGAAAGGTCTAAAATGTGAAGCAGACCAAGTTGCTCTTTCCTTCTGCAGCACCTTAAGCGCATCGTGCTGATGGGACTATCGATTATGGTATAATCTGCAAGTAATATAAGGTACAGATGTAAGACGCTACTAAAGACGCTGAAGGAACATACTGTGACAGTTTCCTTAAACTTTAGCTGGGTAAGCTGCATGGTGATGAACCTTATTAACATTTACTTTGAGATGTTCCACAAGAAGAGCACACAGGTAAATCCTTCTTCTCAGGCTTCAAAGGTGTTAAGGGACGAGAATTTTGGAGGAATTAATGAAAAGCTGTAACTATTGAGAAAATTCCTAGCTGGTGTTAAGCTTCTCAGGGCTTTAATCAAACAGCACGCTGTCAGTGGGAGACACACAATCCCAACCTCTCATTTCACAGCTGGAACAGCTAATATACTGGATGTCTTTCTTTGTGCCGAGAACAAGCTGGAAGCGGAGGCCACGGCACCATGCTGAGCGTGCCCCCATGAACTTGCAATTTAAAAAACAGAAAACATATCTGCACGTATAGAATACAAGCACACGTGAACATACAGAAACATGCCGGAGCCTTCATGTTCATAAACATGTATTACATCCCGGAATGACTCATATTTGGGACCTGACTTCTATTATTATTTATGACTCATTAGGTTTTTTATCACGCTGAAGCACTATAGGACTTGATTTACCCTGTAGGTGCCACATGCCCTTAATATGACTCCTTTATGTCAGGAAGGAGATGGGATGGACTGGGAGGATTATTCTATAACACTTTGGATGTCACTATGGCCACTGATGGTCATATTGGTTCATAATAGTGGAGCATTGTAGGAATTGGCTGGACCACATGTAAAGAAAGCAACTCAGGGGCCGTGTCTACCACCAAGAGTAGTGCGGCAACAGGAGCAAACCAGTGATATATAGTCATCTTGTGATGTACATGTTGTTATGTTGGGCAAAAGGAAAGGTAAGGAAGGCCACAGGGCTCCCAGTGATAAGTATCAAGCTTCTGGACTAGTGGTCAAAAGCAGAGATGAGATAATCTAACCTCCCTAACCAAGATTCATTCCAAACTTTTCTATAAGTTCAGTTGTGAACCAAACCTTTTGCAAAGTTTAGAACAAGTTTGGAAAGATGCCTACTGCACAAAAATAAAATGTTTTTCTCCTCTGTCCATGCTCCCCAATGTCCTCTTCCAGGTATCTGGTGTCTCCAACCACCTCCAGCCCATTCAGCCAGTCAATGACTGTCTTGAGATTAAGAACCCACTCAGCCAATCACTGGCCATCGTTGTCCCGTCCCAAACAGTCAGTTATTGTCTGAGTGGGCAGTCACTCTCATCTTGGGAGTGACAGCCTGCTCCACCAATGACTGTCTGACTGAGATGGGACAGTGCACCACACCTGGTTGTGTGTGGTATTACGTTAAAGTTTGGCGAACCTGCAGAACCAAAGTTTGCTTATCTCTATTCACAAATATGTAGGCCAATAAAAGAAAACTAGAGGACCACCAGAGATTAAACGTCCTCACCCAGGGATTTAGACACAAAAACATGGAAACAAAAGAACCATGTTGTCCGTACATGGACAGATAATAAGCTATTAAAGAGATTCTCCACTTTGGACACCCACCAAGTGTCCCCAGAATAAAACAGGACAAAACAATAACTATAACTTTTTAGGATAAACTATCATGTATGTACATGAGGTGCGGCTATCTCTGGCTATTATATAACCTGTATATGGCATTTTACACACTTCCCACTTTGAAGGTTTCACCTCAAAGTGTCAATTCAGCTCTGGGATGACAAAGTGAGTCAGCAGTGCACTCCATCTCTTCCTTTCTCCTCCCCTCTTGTATGGGCAGTATAACCTGATCCCTCAGGATCTGAAAATCACTCTTAGGGTCTATTCACATGTCATCATATTTTTCACTCTGGCAATTTGAGTCTGCTATTTTTCATAAGCAATCCACAAATTTCCATCCATATTGTATTTTATGCTAATCTGCAAAATAAAAAAAAACGTGTCCTTTATAATAATCATTTAGACACTATTTACAGATCTGCATTTTTGCGGATTGCTTCCGCAAAAATACAAAACCCATGGGGTGCTATTGGTGTGTCCATGAAGGAATTTCAGTCTGCACCAGGGCTTGTTCTTTTTTGTGGTATGGATAACAGTCCCATACACAACTACAGATGGAGTCATTGAAATACATTGACCTTATTTTCTGTCCGCAATTGTAAACGTGTGAATAGACCCTAAGGGTATGCACACACTACGAAATCTAGGTGGATAACCCACTGCGGAATCTGCTGTTCGCGCCCATGTACATCTCTTCATTCTATGCACAGGCAGATTTCAGCGTCCACCAAAAGGATTGATCGCGGAATTCCACCGATTTTACACAGTGTGAACATACTCTTAGGCTGTGTTAACAAAACATAAGTTCAGTATTAATCACGGGCTTTGTTGTCGATTTGCAACACGGCCGTAATTAATACTTAACTTACAATGTGCTGCAGCTAGAGGGAATCCCGGTAGGACTGTATACACATAGGGAGACATTTATTAAGTCCTGCGTTTTTTACGCCGGGCGTAAAAATGTCCCCGCAGCTCCGGAGCTCAGGGGATTGCCTCTACATTAATCCTGATTTCACGGAGCCTCTCCATGCGAAAATTTTTAGTATCTTTTTTTCGTCGCGAAAAATGATAAATGCAGCGGACCCAGAGTTCACGCCCTCCGTCCCGCCTCCTCCACACCCCCTTTCCGCCCCCTCCACACCCTCTGTCTGCCCCACTGGCAAAGGTGGCGTAAAATGGCCAGATGCGAATATTTTATTTGCAAAACGGCCATTTGCCAACAAATACAACTTTTTTGCTTGATAACTTTCCCCCATAGTATACACTCCGTGCGGGATCACTACCAGACCCACAAAAAATGACATGTCAGTTTTCTGTGGCTGTTATTCATCGAATAGCGGCCGCAGAGAACCTGTCAGCTCCGGCTGCACCGTCTATTGTGTGCAGCGGCGAATTGGGATGCGGGCGCACAATTCATCAGAAATAAAGATCATCCGGGTCACAGAACGGCCAGTGTCTTACGCCATGTGAACATGGCCTCACTCTGTATAGATTCCCCTTATTAATGAACAGATAAGACGTCGGCGTGGGGGGAGCCTCAGCCTGATAAGTTAGAAAGGAAGCATTTGTCTCTGATAAAATATATTACAGAGCTTCTTGTGTTTGCTTACACTACTGATTTATAGAAAGTTGTTTATTATGACAGTAATGCCTTATAGCGTACCCGTCAATAAAAAAAAAATTACGTTCACATGAGAGACATTAGAAGAAAAGAGAATCAACTGACCCAGTCCCTACTATGTTAATAGGACTTATAATACCAATAAAGGGGACATGCCTGCCTATATGGTGGGCTCTTATTCTAAGCATCCTCCCCCGACTATCCTCCTGTGAAATATGTGGCAGTGTTTAGCATCTGGCCGCACATAAAAAATATGCATATTGTTCTGTACGGGTTATAAATGCGGTCTCTTGTGGTTATGCTGTTATGTGCACAATATAGCTTTACTGATTCAGTAGGAACACTCTGCATCCCCTGTGACTACTATGCTAAGTAACATGTACAACACATATTGTTATGTAACAACGCAACATAACAAACGTCTCCTCCATGGTTTGCTATAGGTCTATGTGCATTCATTTGTCACCGGTCTGTCTTGTAGAGGGAATGTCACTCCGGTGAGGCTCCAGCAACCTCGCCGCCTCGTCTTCTCTATGAGTGTGACATGAGCGGCCACATGTGACCCTGAAGGGCTGCTGTCAGCGTGAAGGCGACAGAATAAGAAGGCTTTAGCTTTGTTTGCTCCCTTTTATGCAGTTGAGTGGTTTCCTTGGTCGTAGCAGCCTGTACAAGCGATGAATTTATTACAGCCGGGAGATTGATGACACACGTACTGTATGTATACATTCCCGTGACAGCCTTATTATGCGTATTAATCAAATTCACAGGCCTGCTTACATCGGGACGCTGTCACCTTCCCATTGTGTGGGAAGAAAAGAAAGGTTTATATCTGTATAAGCACGTGCAGATTGTGGCCGTGATCCTGCATATGTCTATGCATTCACTTACAGTAAAATTAGCTTAGTTTGGCCTCCAAATCCTACAGACGACTGACTGCATGAAAATCAGAGGGACTGTCCCTTTACCTAACGTTGCTGTCTGAGGTTAGAAAGCAAGGAGCGACATTTATGACGTTGCACTTCTTACATTTTTGGGGGCCGGATGGGCAGAAATTTAGGTGCCCACGCTTGTTGTGCAAATATATTTTTTGCCCCACTTGGGCCAGAGGGGCGGTGAGGGGTGTAACAAGAGGGTACGACCACACTAAAATGGGGGTGTGGCACCTGCGTGCGCCAAATTTAACATTTTTCCAGCGCAGAGAAACCTATGCTAACTCTGAGTTGGTGTAGGATTCACTGCATGCGCACGGGGGAGCTGCGGTGTGCACAAGGGTGTGCTCCCCTCTGCTATGTTTTCAAAAGACCCACAGCTCGTCAGTCATCTGACTCTGCCAGCCGCAGAAAAAGGAAGGGCTGAAGGAATGAAGAAGCTCTGGGGACTCGCGATTGGTGGGAAATACAAACAAAGATGGACCCAGGAGTAAGGGTAAGCATAGCATAAAGTACACTACAGCCCCCTATACTCACCTGACCCCGCCGGGTCCCACTTCTGGATCCGGTCGGGTCACGGAGATCTCAGCCGCTGCAGCCCGGCGCGCGCGCTGAGAGATGACTCCAACGCTCATAGAGAATGACGCAGAGTCCAGCGCTCCGACATTCTCTATGGGCGTTGGACTCATCTCTTAGCGCGCGCGCCGGGCTGCAGTGGCTGAGATCTCCGTGACCCGACCGGATCCAGAAGCGGGACCCGGCGGGATCAGGTGAGTATAGGGGGCTGTAGCGGGGGGTCGGGAGCCTGTCACCCCGGCACGGGGGGGGGGGGGGGGTGACAGGTTCCCTTTAAGAGCAAATGTGGACATAAACAGAATAGGATTCCAATCTGAGTGTAGTGCCCCACTACGTGTTTTTCTTTCTTTTCTAGGTAAAAGTGTCACAGGTTAGGACAGGAGGCCGCTGTACCTTACTCCAACCACTAGGTGTCACACTTCTTATACTTCTTTACAGCATAGCTGCAGTCACCTAGGTTCAGCTACACACACCCATTTCTCTTTCTACTCTACACTTTTTTGAGGTATTCAGTCTAGTTCCAGACAGAGAGGATAGCAGACCTGTTTCCACCAGCTAGTTACTCAAACACTATGAGTTGCTAGACCAGCCCCCCAGGGAAGCTGGAGACAAGGGAGTCTTACACCTTGCCTACTCCGTGGATCTTACTTGTAACACAGGACAGTCAGCCATCTAGAGAAAAGGGAAGGGTTTGTCAAGACTGTACCTGCAGTAGAGCACAGTGCCAGCAAACCGCTCTCTACTGACTGATGCTCAGCTTAGTAGGAAGGATTCTACAAGCCAGCCTCACTCAGAGAAGGGACCGGAGACTCGTACTACCCTATAAGGAAAGAAACCTGACACTGTGGGGCAGAAGGCGGTTAGGTGAGATACCTAAGAATCATCCATATATGAATACGAGGAATTCTTCAAACACTATACAGACATTTCACCACATACCAGCAGAGTACATAGTACATTAGGCAAGAGGCTCTCCTATCCGGTCCCTGAACTTGCTACTGTATTACTACTATCAATTTGCCTATTAGATTACTACTGTTGATTTTTTGCACTAAGCTACTTACTAAGATACCTTTTATAAGTAAAGTTTGGATATTGCTTAAAGGTGCACTTACACCTTGCACTTCACCTTAGTCCTAAGCAAGGTCCGGGGGTGGGTGTTACCACTCCTGGCCACCATGCCAAGTAGCCTCCAAAACACAAGAACCCACCAGCAGGGCAAGCATCAATTCCAGCAACCTGCTCCATGGCATGAGGACAGTAAAAAAGCCTCTTGTTTTTCAACTGCCAGATGTAATGGGACTTTTACCTTTTAAATAGTTCAACTTTTGTCTCATCAGTCTACAGAGTCTTCTCCCAAAAGTTTTGGGGATCATAAAGATGTTTCTGGACTTTTGGGAGAAGAGTATGTAGACTGACAAGACAAAAGTTCACAAAAGTGCATTTCAGAAACAGTAAAACATGGTAAAACACTCAAGGACTGTGGTGGCCGCGCGTGTCTGTGCCTGTGCCATAGACTCCATTCTATGCACAGGCGGATTCCGCTGTGAGTCCAAAGAATGAACAGGTTCATTTTTTGGACGGACGTCGGAATCTGCCCATGCATAGAATGGAGTCTATGGCACGGATGGAGCCGCGCGCAGCTGCCAGAGCTGTGAGCTGCGGAATCCGCATCGGATTTTCCATCAGGATTTTGTAGTGTGCACATACCTATAAATGGAAACATGAACTCTGCGGTCTACCAACAAATTCTAAAGGAAAATGGCAGGTCATCTGTTTGTGATCTCAAGCTGAAACACACTTGGGATATGCCGCAGGGCAATGATCCAAAACCCACCAGCATATCCACCTCTGAATGGCTTAAGAAAAAGAAAATTTGGAGTGTCCTAGTCAAAGTCCTGACCTAATCCGATTTTATCCGGGTTTATGCTTTGAATTTTCTTTGTTTTTTTAGCCTACATGAAAACGGACTGCAAAAAACGGATCCTTTAATGGGACCACAAAAATGTAGTGTGAACCAAGCCTAATATTTACATTTGTTTGGTGATCAGAAACATTAAAAGCAAATGTTTTGCATTGCTTTTGTGTTTTTTTTACATGAATGGATCAGCGCTGGCATGGGGATGCCGGTGCCATAGTCTTTTTTTGAACTGCCGCCTGGTTCCTGCGCACAGCACCAGTCTATTACCGAGCATCGGCCTAGCATAAAGCACTGGAGGTGGGCTCACTTGCCCTCAGTGTGACGTCTCCCCTCCCCTCTGTGACAGTGCTCCATTGATTCTAATGGAGGCGCGTCACAGAGGGGAGGGGGTTTCGGCACACTCCAGTGCTTTATGCTCGGCCGGTGCTTGGTGAAACATGATAATACTTTGAGTGAAGTGTGTCTCGGGTCATTGATCGCTCTTTAAGATATTCACTGGTGCACTAAGTGGCCAAGAGTTTATGAATGATATCCCTGGTGGTCTGGGGTTGCTAAGGGCACCATATCGTAACTCTTTTCTCATGTGCCCCAAACTGGTAAAAAAAAATCCTGATAGTCTAGGGATAGAGCAGGGATGGGGAACATTCAACTTTTGCAAAACTACAAAACCCATAATGCCTGGACAGCCAAAGCTGAAGCTTTACCTGTCCTGGTGTAATAAGAATTAATATTTTGCTAGAGTTGAAGGGCCACAGGTTTCCTGTCCCTGATTTAAAGGATCCAGGCTTTTGCTAACCCTATTTTGCCTGGACATCAAAAGGGTTAATACATACCAGGCATCTAGTGGGTTACTGACTAGAGATGAGCAAACCGGGTTCGGGTTCGAGTCGATCCGAACCCGAATGTTCGGTATTTGATTAGCGGGGGCTGCTGAACTTGGATAAAGCTCTAAGGTTGTCTGGAAAACATGGATACAGCCAATGACTATATCCATGATTTCCACATAGCCTTAGGGCTTTATCCAAGTTCAGCAGCCACCGCTAATCACATGCCGAAAGTTCGGGTTTGGATCGACTCAATCATGCTCCAGGTTCGCTCATCTCTATTACTGACCTTTTGAGGCACCAACCTTTTGACAACCTTTTGAGAGATTACTAAATACAATCAGCCGATCAGCTGAGCAGGAAGGAAGGAAATCCTTGTTAGATATGGTATTGATATGGTCAGATATGGTATTGCACGTAGTATTAATGGTTTAATCTGAAATATTTCTCTACAATGAGAATTATGGCTAAATGATTGTGTTTTTTTTTTTTTTTTTTTTTACCATACTAGTGTTACAGCATTGGCCGTCCATGTGCATTTTGTTGCGTTACAGCCTTGTGCTAAAACAAGAGAGAATCAGGTTTTCCCCATCATTCTGCACGCCATAGGTCATAATGACAAAGTGCAAACAGAATGTTATAAATATTTCCTTATTCATTCAAAAGGAAAAACTAAAATCTTGCAACGACATAAGTATCAAGACCCTTTACTTTACTTATCTTGAAGCCCTTTGGTAGCCTCTAGTGTTCTTGGCTATGATGCCACAAGTTTTGGATTTGGGTATTTCTCTCCCTCTCAGGCTGTGGCAGGTTGGATGGGACCATCGGTGCATGCCATTTTCATATCTCATGGATGGGCCACCACGGGCCGATTAACTTCACCATTGGCCCAGGGCTGTTGACCAAGCTTGGGCCCCCCAACCCCACTCTAACTATGGCAGCACTAGCGTGGTGTTCATAGTATAGGATAGATAATATCATGATGCCCTGATTTGTGCAAAACTGTGATAAAAAGCAGCAATTTTTTAAAAAAATTATGGCAGAACTGTAGCCAGGAGACAATACACCACTGAAAGTACAAGTCTTTTTTGGTGTCCATGGGCCCCTCCAAGAGCTCAGGGTCCAGGGCTGCCGCCCGAAAAGGACCTATTATAATCCGCTACTGCAGGCCACTCAAGGACATTGGGAGAGTTTTCCCTAGGCTGCTCCTGTGTCGTCTTGGCTGTGTGCTTGAGCACATTGTCTTGTTGGAAGATGAACCTTTGGTCCGGTCTGAGGTCCAGAGCACTTTGCATCAGGTTTTAATTAAGAATACCTTTGTACTTTGCTTTATTTTGTACTTTACTTTATTCTGCTGAATTTACCACAGGTGACTCCAATCAAGGTGCAGAAACATCTCAAAGATAATTACAAGAAATGGGAGGAGCCGGGGCTAAAGCGTCATAATAAAGAGGTGTACTGTATATTATAACCATGTGAAATTTCAGTTTTTCCTCTAAAATTTCTCATCATGGGCTACTGAGCACAGAATTATGGGGGAAATCTTTTTTATTTTAGCACAAAATGTAACCACAACAAAATGTGAAAAAGTAAAGGTGTCTTAAGACAGCGCTGTAATAACACCATGGAGAGCCGCAGTGCTAGTTTGTGTTCACATGATGAACTCTATGCAGTATTATCCTCTCTCCATAAGCAAATAAGTGACACTTGCTTTGTTCACTGAGGTGTAAAATGCAGAGAGACTATATTTTGTCACAATGCAATTAGACACGGAGGTGCGACCTTGCACTGCATACAAAATTATGCTTACATTTCTACACAGATCCCTGCCCTAACAATGCTCCCCAGCCAAAGAAAGTATTTCAGGGGGCTCATGCCTCAATAACCACTAGATGGCGAGGTTGAGCTTCAGTAGATTAAAATTACAGCCGGATCCAAGCCAGACATTGTCATGTGTTCTGTTTACCTGCACATCAGAAACCGCAGTGAATTATTGGTAGCCGAGGCCAGGTGTAATGTAGTCTTACACTATATCTTTATTTATTGTACTTAGTAACAGCTAGGTATAGCGTATGTGCATCAGTGCAGAAACACATGTAATTCTGTGAATGCTGTAATTTCCGTAACTCTTCTATAATCACTCTTCTGTGATACAACTAGCAGAGTGCCTCCTAATAAACAATGACGCCAGAAAAGTGCCCCCTATGCTGTTGGTTTTTCATAATACAAAGTACATGCCCCATTATTGTGATATAAAGCTCAAATCTCCTAAATTATACAGCCACTAGGGGGAGCTGACTGCATACATGCACTTATTGGTCATACCTTAAATGGAAACTGTCAGCAGGTTAGAAGTATCTAACCTGCTGATATCTTCCTATAGCACATGGGGCGCTGAGAAAGAAGGTAAGTTTCTTATTTTTTTTTTTTACCTTTTTTTCTTTAGTTCTTAGCCTCTTCCCAGGGGCCTCTTATAAGTAGAGATGAGTCCAAACCCTAAATGCTCTGCAATTGATTACTGGTGGCTGAAGAAGTTGGACGCAGCCCTAGAGAGCCCTGGAAAACAATGATCCGTCCATGTTATCCAGGCAACTTTAGGACTGCATCCAACTTCTTCAGTAATCACATGCAGAACATTTAGAGTTTGGATGAACCCCAACATGCTTGAAGTTCACTCATCTCTAATTATAAGAAATCTCCTATAGAGGTGCTGTAAGACATTGACCTCCAGCCTCTGTAGACTACAGACAGTCAGAGGAGAGGTCACGTGGTGGCCAGCGGGACCTGAACCTGAAATTTGGAAATAACGTTAGACTACAGGAAGGCGATCAGCCCCGATAAATATGTATCCAATACATATCCAAGTAATGTGCTTTAATTACTCTACTGCCCTCCTTCCCTATCCCCCCCCCCAGAAGTATTAAAGCGCAAACGTACCTGATTCCTGTTGACCATGGTTGGCGCCATCTTGTGTCGATGGCGTCCTTACAGCGGGCCAGCTCCCCTCTCTGTGAGACGTCAGGAGATGACTCACAGCTTGCTTAGCCCCTATTGGCTGAGGAAGCTGTCAGTCATCTGACACTGCCAACCAGCAGCGGATTGTAATAGGTCCATTTCGGGCGGTAGCCCGGGGCCCTGAGCTCCTGGGGGGACCATGGCAACGCAAATAGACCGATACTTTCAGTGGTGTGTTGTCCTTGGCTACAATTCTTGCCATGATTTGCAAGGGATCGCTGCTTTTTTACCATGATTTTGCACAAATCAGGGCATCATGACATTATCTGTCCTGTACTATAAACTAGTGCTAGTGCTGCCATAGTTACAGTGGGGTGGGGGGACCAGGCTTGGTGCACAACCCGGGGCCTATGGTAAAGTTGGTAACCGCAGAAGAAAGAAGTGCCGGAGAGAAGAGGACGCCCACTGGAGCTCTGTGGACTAGCGTTCGGCGGAAAATTCAAAAAGAGACCCCGGAGTGGAGGTGAGTATAGAAATGCATTTGTTTTGCCGTCGTTGTTTTTATAATTTTACCATTGCGCCAGCGTTGTCCTTTAAGGATTCTCTGTTTCCAAGGAAAATGCCTGGTCATGAGTTTGGAGAGGATACCCATCCAGGACCGACAGACTGTGTCACCTAATCAGAGGTTATTCCATCATGGACAGTCCATCTATTGTTGAAGAAGATGCCTAACATCCTCTCCTTCCCCTTCTCCTTTGGTCTTTGTCTCAGGCCTTTGTCATCCATGTCCCCTTTTTTTTCACACTTTTTCCCCTAATCCCGACCCGCTTGGTGACATGTGAGTTTGACTTTGTTGTGGTGCTACGTGTGTAATGTATAGTGCAGCGTCTTTGTATTATGGGCTATGCTCCTGTGCTACAACATAGGCATTCGTTTTTATTGTACTGTTTTCCCAGCCTGTGCTGCATCGCGGTACACCGTGTGTCAGTTTTTTGATGACTGATTGTAAATAAAGCTTGTTATTTTGAACAATTGTCTACAGATGGGCCTTGCTTCTGTTTAGAACCTCCAGTCATGTTTAAAGGCGCTTTAACCCTTTCTTGGCCAACTAATTGTTACTGTTTTTGCTGTGTTTCTGCATCTAAAACATTATTTTATATGGCCTATAGCTACATGAGGCCTCCTTTTTATATTATATCATTTTTGGTTTCGGCAGTTAGGGGGTGTATGTAAATTACTGTGTAACATATCGGTTTGTGGTGTGATTCAATAAAAAATATAAGTATTTAGCCAAGGTTTTATTGTTTGTTTTTTATGCTTATTGTTTCTCACACTAAATAAGCTGTTAAACTAATGTCCCAGTTTACATTCATTACAGTTATTGCAATAAAGTGTTTTTGTACAATATAATAATTCTTATTTTTTTAGGACATTTTATCAATTCATTTATTAATCTTTATTACATTTTTTTCTTCCCATTAAGAGATTACTATTTTATGCTTTATGCTGTCATCTTACTGCAGGCTTTCTGAACAGACAGTACCATTCTAGGTCAACAAGGCTGACAAAACCCAGCAGCCCAAGGAAGGAGACATCTTTGATAATTCTGCGGCGATGGACTGTATATACAGTATATACAGTGAACGATCATTGCATTAGAAACACCACTCGATATTGGGTTAGTCCATATTTTTTCAGATGTTGGGAAAGAGAGAGCACATAATAGCAAATAGCCTCCATACTTAACTAGGCCCATGTCCGTTGCAGCAGCGGCGTGGATCCACATTTTTTGAAGCATACGGAATAAGTCTTACAGGTACAATATTCCAGCATATCCCAAAAACAGAACTTTGTCCAGTTGCAAGATGCTATTATAGTTTGGGAAAGAGTTCCAGAAGATATTGATGCAGATGGTCAGCTAAAAGGTCCCCATAGTTTTCACTATTGAAGAATTCTGGTTTGATGACCGTCATAAAACATGCCAAGAAAACACAGAATATGACACCACCACCACCAGTTTGTTCAACTTCAGTGGTGCACCCATATGATACAGCTTCAGCTTCATGAGAAGTTTCCCAGGACTGGATCCAGCTTTTCCAGGCACCAGGGGGGAAGCAGCAGGAAGCGTCACAGAGATCAAAGGCAGCAGGCTGAAAATGGCAACAATGACTGGCACATTGGGCCCATTCCTGTACACAGGAATATACAGTATATAAAGTGGCAACTTCTTTTTTTTTATTAATTCTTTTGGCTGCGACAGTGGACAAACCCTTTAAGGTTGACAAAGGGCAGGCAGTGTCTGCAGTATACACCGATAATGACTGTACCAGCTCAAGTGTGTATTTGCTCTAGCTGCCAATCCAAGGAGTGTCTATCAAACCAGGCCTGTCATTATCCAGCACTAGTATTACACGGATTAGTGATCTTCACAGCCTGACTTGTTTGCTCCTTGATAATCCGTCTATTCAATGTTAAGACTAAGAGCTTATTAAAAGCAGTGGGCCATCGTAATCCAAAAATACACAAAATGAAAATAAATGGAACTATAGATTTATATAAAACATGTTCTTTCCTAAATGTATGTATTCACCTGCATAGTGATGATGGCCACAGCAGTGATGAGAGTAAGGTAAGGCATACTGCCGGGTATGGAGATCGTAGGCAAGAAGACGTAAGATAGATATAGAAAGTGGAATATGTATACAGCAGGATAGAATGAAGAATACATTCACAATAGGCAATTACGGTCACCAAAAAAAGAAATAAGCCCTTTAGATTTCTATATTGATTACTCGGTAAATGTGATCTGATACTGGTGACCCTGGAAAGTTACAGTGGAACACCACTTTGCATTGAACGGTACCTGTGGGCAGGGTGGGCCTTGTGGTGTCATATTTAGGGTCCCACAGATTTCACTCATTCCAATGGGGCTGAAACATGTCTGCTGCAATGTGAGGGTAGTATTGGAGATGTAGCGTTACATCAGTAGCAGAACACGCAAGACAACGTGGAAGGAAAACAATCTCTCCTCTTTACTCAATTAAGTAAGAACAAAATATATGTCACAGTTGTCAGTAAACATCTGGTCTAACAGGTCGACAAATATGGGAACACCTTGACTTTAGGCTGGCATGGATTGTAGGGTTTCCTGAGCTTCTCCTGTCTTTTTCTTTAAAGGGGTATATTGGTTCATACCGTGCTCCGGTGCGATGCTACACCCACTCTTTCATGCGGATGCCGGTGTGCTACATGCCTGTGCTGGTGCTGTCTTATCTTTGGCCCCCAGGGGCATCTGACTGCTCCGCGGTCCTGCTCTCTGCTCTCCCAGCCGGCATGAGCGTCCCCGACTCCTAAGGCGCACGCGCTGTCTGTCAGTGCTTTCCTAATTGGTTACTGCACCAATCACCTTCCCTATAACTGTACATCTGTGCTGAGCCTCTGCATGCTTCCTAGCATGTAGCTCACCTGTGGTTCCTGTCTGTAACTGCTATCCTGGTTCCAGCCGTGAGTCTTGCTGTGTTCCAGCCTGTCTGTCTCCAGCTGCACCTCGCCCACCGCTGCTAGCAGGCCAAACCAGGGGTGACGACCTGGGGGGTCACCTACCGCAGCAAGTCCATCCTGCCTAGCGACGGGCACTGGTGAAGACCAGCAGTCCCTTAGACTCCGCTTCCTGGTGCGGCTTACACCATCACTAGCAGTGGTACAACTACATAAAATTGCAAAAATAGTCATCTCATTAATAGTATCAGGATTGGAAAAAAATATAATATGCATTCGCAACACTGATTTAGTGCCGGAGAACACGGATATGCATATATCCATGCTGTCAGTTTTCTATTGCCGATCACATGAGAAGCGTATGTGTACTGTCTGCACTGCTCTGTGATCATGTGTACATAAGAACTGCTCATGTGATGGCAATGGGAAACTGGCAGGTGCTATCATTTTGCCTTTATGGGTTCACACTACGTATATTTCAGTCAGTATTGTGGTCCTCATATTGCAACCAAAACCAGGAGTGGATTGAAAACACAGAAAGGCTCTGTTCACACAATGGTGAAATTGAGTGGATGGCCGCCATATAACAGTAAATAACTGCCATTATTTCAATATAACAGCCGTTGTTTTAAAATAACAGCAAATATTTGCCATTAAATGGCGGCCATCCACTCAATTTCACCATTGTGTGAACAGAGCCTTTCTGTGTTTTCAATCCACTCCTGGTTTTGGTTGCAATATGAGGACCACAATACTGACTGAAATATACGTAGTGTGAACCCATTAAAAATGGAATCCGCAGTATACTTATGCGCCCATACAATAGCATATGGTATAGCAAAATTAGCCGGCATAACCTGGGAATATTTACTTCATCTGATTGTTCTTTGTGTGTGTACATGGCTACACATCCAATAAAACAAACCTTTTACTAGAAAAGGCAAAATCTATTTTATTCTAAGAGATATCCCCACAAATAGTGATTTCCCTACAGGTTTCTATGGGAAAGAACGGGATGTATACACTCTCTTCATTTTCATTCCAAGATGAGGAGGAAATTGAAAGAAAAGAAGCATGGTACCTGAGAAGGGCTACACTGAACGTCCTCCCTCTCTGACTATCTGACCGATTAAAGAAGAGTGTGACCGAAAAGACATTATGAATTAGACCTTCTGTCCCACACCACCAGCTATAAGACCAGCCCTCAGAATATCGGCATACGGCTCAGTGCGATTATCTTTATATACATCATACAGCTGTATATTAATACATAAATAGCCCGAAAAAAGCTCAACACTTAATTTACAGTAGTAAAATTAATTTCTTCTGAAGAAAGAATTATTTTCTAATTGGATGGAATACGATGTGTGGAAACAGAGCCTAACAGTGAGAATATAATAGTGGCAAATGAAAGTGGTAAAATATCAGTGATCATACAGTCATTTTAGCCGTATTACATATTACTAGGTCATTCCTGCAGTAATGTCATACAGTATCAGTACATGTACTGTAAGATACCAGCTATATTACTAGCGTCTATATTAGTGCCCTTAGAAAACTGTAACCCATAGAGTATTAGTGACCGTATAATAGTACAAACCACCCATCTGACTATGATTACTTATATTGGTACCTTGGTTTAAGAGTAACTTGAGCGTTTTGGAAGAAGAATTCACAGTTTTTTCAAAATTTGACTTGGTTTAAGAGCATTGCTTTGGTATAAGAGCTCCCTATACTGGGTGGGAGGGGGAGCGGGGGAGGGGCATGTCTTGCATAGTTTGGTCTACAGCCCTGTACGCTGACCCAGGAAGTCTCCCTCACCTTCCAAATCATGGCAGATCTACTTCAGGCTGGGGCTTGCATCAGGGGACAGGACTGTGTAGGTAATCTCTCCATAGCTGTAACCCCTCTCTCCCCGGACAGAGAGTGCTGCTGTACTCTGCCCACATATATCCTGCTTATTCCTTCATGCTCCCTGCAGGCTCTGTCAGCCCTTGTGTTTCCTATCCTCTCCATTTCTGCTATAATGTGCCTGCACTCACACTCAGCTATACACACTGCTGCTATAATGTCCCCGCACTTACACTCCGCCATTCACACTGCTGTATAGGAAAGTTTCTGTCACTGTCCTCCTGCACAGCTCTGTGATTCTCCCTTCCAGATTGGTCCATGCTGAACACACCCCCCTTCCACATTGCGGTCATGTGACCACACAGACACTCCTGCATTATGGGGGTCTGCAGATCCATTCTGTGTCTACAAACTGCGGTTGTTTTTTCATTCTCATGCACTTACTATACATTATGCACCACATGCTGATTGCTGTACTGAACAATAACATATTTTATGACATATTGAGCTGTTTTTAAATGTTTGTTTCATTTGTTTTTCATATTGTTCAGAATATAAGCTCTATGAATGTAAGCTCTATGCTGCTGTCAGTATATACAGTGAGTACAAGTACCAATACTGTACACTGAGCAATTTTACTATAAAGTGGCCAACCCCTTTAAGGTACATACACTACTAAACAAACCAAGAAACAATCCATAGGTCACAATATATGTGTACATGTGAAACTGCCACTAAGTGTTACCATAACCAACATGTGCATATTTTACAGTGAAAAATACCATTTGAGGAAGTGGGGGGTGGACATCTGAATACAGTATCAATAGCATGGTTACTGTTTTTTAGATTGTGAGCCCTAATGGGGACAGGGACCAAAACTGGCAAACTCTATAAAGTGCCGCTGTACAAAGCATTAAATTATGCTGGGTGGTACAGGGATTTAACCCTTTTTGGCACCAGCACAAATTCACATATACACATGCACCCCTGTCTGCCACTCCAATAATCATGGGTTAGCGTACTTCTAGGGACCTGTATTGCAATAGTCCACATAGGAGTATGATGACACGTACGTGGGTAAGTACAGTAGTCTGTCAACGGCTTCGTACCAAACCCACACACGCCCATGCCATGGGGGCCATAACTATGGGGTAAGTTCCCATTCATTCTGCCGAATCCACCTAAAAACAATGGCATATTATGTTGCCCTATTATATTATTTGCTATACAATCTATAGTAGTTTCCGTGAATTGTACTACCTGTATCACTGACCATATAACAGTGTCTGGCTATATATATAAATATGCTATTCTATTATTAGCTCTACAAACACACCATCTATAGTAGTTTCCTTAGATTTGTACAACCTATATCAGTGAGTATATCAGAGTGTCCAACTTACTAGACTCCATATAAAAGTAATATCCTCCTTTAGTTATAGGGTGTTACATAACAGTAGTCAGAGTCTTTCTACATACGGCTTCATCCTTCTGTTCTGTTTCATCAGAGATTAACCAACACCAGTGGTCTCACTATGGATCCTATTACATCTGTGTGGAGTCAGGTGGAGTACAAGGCTCTTGCCTTATGTACTCCATACTCTGTGCCTTTCTCCATAATGTAAGTGCCCTTTGGTCCGAATCCATATGGGTCAATTCAGAGCTTTGGAGCCGCCATAGATACAGCACTGTATAAAGCGTCAGCATCATATAAAGGAAAAGCATCTGAAACACCTGTCACCTGACTCAGAAGAATCAAGACTTTCTTATTTGCTTCCATAGCAACCAAGAAAAAGTTCTGATTCTGTTTATTTTAGAACTTTACTGGTTCTCCAATAACAATTAACACTTGTTAGAAAAACAATACATCCAGGAATTGTTCTCTTATTGCTGTTTATTGTTTACATGGTACTTCACTAATGTATACAGTCACATTGTTATGACCACTAATAATCCAGAGTAACCACAGTGTGCAACAATATATACAGTGTATATATATATATATATATATATATATATATATATATATATATATATATATATGAGAGTGACTCAGTAAGGTCCTGATAGGTTGTCACAGATATCTGGAGCCATGCTGACTGCAGTGCATCTCACAGCTTCTAAAGGGGGCATCAGTCGATCAACGGGTTTAAGTCTGAAGGTCCAATTCCTTGAGAACTAAAGCCATTTCTGCTACTGCGCCTGCATTCTCAAAGATTTGTCTTTCTTCCACAGCCCATAAGCAGTAGGGTTCACCGCACAAGTGTCTGGTAGCCTCACAGGTTCATTTTGGCAGTGAGCATGTTGGTCCTTCAGTGTACACCTTTGTAGTCAGTATTTATGCAGTGTCCCACAAACCTACTTTTGTGCTGTGTATTGTATACTGTGTGTAGTTTGGCACTATTCTCCTATTTATTCATTGTCTACAGGGTCATGTGTGTGATGAAGGATATGTATGTATGTATGTATGTATGTGTGCCGTCACCCCTGTTAGGGTAAGACCTTAAATTAGTCTCCTCAGATATACCTGGGTGCTACCTAATTACAAATGTAATGTGACAGCTGTCTGTGAGTATCAACCAAGACACATGAAAGCAACTTCAGTGTTCAAGCTGATCTACTTTATTAAGTCAAAATCTTAGTTCATATCTTTACAGTAAAGGTTCAAAGAATAGGAGAACCCCGTTTAGCTGCAAAAAAAAAAAAAAAAAAAAAAAAAAAAAACAGTCCAAAAAAAGTCCCATCACTGTCCCTGAAAAAAAAAGTCCCATCGACTGTCCCATCACTGCACAGTTGTGTAGAAAAATGTTGGCGACTCATTGGGATTCTTGGTGTCCAAGACTGTGCACCCCAGTGCACAGTTTGGTCCTTTAATTATGGGCAAGGGCAGTACTTGCCTGTTACTGCCTATTGGGTCAACATTCCCCCAGAAGACCAACAGAAAGTTAGCCCATTCTTGCCACCTCCCCGGTGCTTTAGGGGGCCAGTTCTGCACAAGTTCTGCCTCCACCAGCTTGCAACCATCCACCGCTTTGACTGCAGTCCAACCTGGTGTCTTCCCAACGATGTCAGGCCCGGTGCTCTCAGGCTGTCCTCCATTTTCTGAGCCTGGGTGAGCGGAGCTACAGTGGGCAGGAGCTCCTCTGGACCATCAGGGAGGAAATATATGCAGGGCCGATTCTAGGTTCTATGCTGCCTGAGGCGAAAATTGAAACTGCGCCCCTTCCCCCGCAAACACAACTATATACCAGCAGTGAACATTGCATATATAACTACATACCAACAGTGCATACAGAACTATATAACAGAAGTGCATACACTAAGGGTATGTTCACACTGAGTAAAACAGGTGGAATTCCGTGGTGGAACTCTCCGCCGCAGGATCCCGCCTGTCTCACTGTCCCATAGCCCATCTATGGGAGAGCGTGCGCTCCTCCGCAGCCGCCGCTCTCCGCTCGAAGAAGTAACATTATACTTCTTTGAGTGGAGAGCGGCGGCTGCAGAGGAGCATGTATAAGTGCCAGTCTTAATGGTGGTGACATATGGGGAGCCAAGTGTTAGAGACCCCCAAATAGTATAGGCCTCAGACGGCCTAATACTGCCAGCTTCAGACACTCAATAATACTGTTAGCCTCAGAGACCACCTTACCCATATCATCATACTACTCCCTCCTTCATCCTCCTTCCCCCTCCACCATCATACTACTCCCCCCTTCATCCTCCTCCCCCCCTCATCCTCCTGCCCTATCATCATACTACTACCCCCACCTTTATCCTCCAGACCCTCCATCATCATACTACGAACCACTTTATCATCCTCCTGCCTTCCATCATCATAGTACTACCCCTCTCATCCTCCTGCCCCTCCATCATTATAGTACTACCCCTCTCATCCTCCTGCCCTTCCTTCATCATAGTATAACCCCTCTCATCCTCCTGCCCTTCCATCATCATAGTATAACCCCTCTCATCCTCCTGTCCATCCATCATTATAGTACTACCCCTCTCATCCTCCTGCCCTTCCATCATCATAGTATAACCCCCCTCATCCTCCTGCCCTTCCATCATCATAGTATAACCCCTCTCATCCTCCTGCCCATCCATCATTATAGTATAACCCCTCTCATCCTCCTGCCCATCCATCATTATAGTACTACCCCTCTCATCCTCCTGTCCTTCCATCATCAAACTACAACCCCTCTCATCCTCCTTCCTCCTCCATCCTCATAGTACAACCACTCTCATCCTCCTGTCCCTCCATCATCATACTACTACCCCTCTCATCCTTCTGCCCTTTCATCATCATAGTATAACCCCTCTCATCCTTCTGCCCTTTCATCATCATAGTATAACCCCTCTCATCCTCCTGCCCTTTCATCATCATACTACTACCCCTCTCATCCTTCTGCCCTTTCATCATCATAGTATAACCTCTCATCCTTCTGCCCTTTCATCATCATACTACTACCCCTCTCATCCTTCTGCCCTTTCATCATCATACTACTACCCCTCTCATCCTTCTGCCCTTTCATCATCATACTACTTCTCCCTTCATCCTCCTCCTGTGCCTTGATCATCATACCACTAGCCCCTTCATCTGTATTTAAAACAAAAAAAGCCATACTCACCTCACCAGTATGGACCCTCTAGTCTTCCAGGGACTCCTCTCCCGCTCTGCACGGGTGACATCACTCGCGTTTGGCAGGGGGCGGGGCTTCCCGCGGCAGGGGGGCGGAGCTTCCCGGGACATGGTTTTGCCGGGGCTGTCTCGTCAGAATCAGGACAGTCCCGGCAAAACCTGAGGGCCCCCACCTGCTCCCTTCCTCACCATCCGGACCGGGATCCACCGCTTCTCCTTTCCCTCGGTGACAGGAGAAGACGCCACACAGGCCCCTCCCCCAGGCCAGGTCACAGCGCCATACACGCTCTCTGTTATACAGCATTGTGACCTGGCCTGGGGGAGGGGCCTGTCACCCAGCGGATGCCGTACAGGGGAGAGGATTATAGTGTGAGTGGGGACGTCTTCTCCTGTCACCGAGGGCCCCGAGTCTGGCGGCAGTGCATCCCTAGAAGCTGCAGAGCCGAAGCTTCTAGGGATGCGGAAAGGGGGACACCTGAGCGGGCGGCGGGAGTCAGATGACAGGGCAGAAGTTGCCGCCCCTAAAGGGACCCCAGAATGTGCCGCCTGAGGCGGAATACTCATTCCGCCTCATGGCAGAAGCGGCCCTGGATATATGAATGGCTGACCCCACGTCAACTAACGGTGGGAAGTGTTGTGCCCCACAAAGGGAGGAAACTTTTCTCTGCAGTGCAGCAGGGAGGGCTGAGTCATACACCTTGTATTGCACATGTGATAAACCTCATAGTGCACAGGTTTCTGCGAACATGTCCTGCCAATTGTTAATCCCTTTTGAGGATGCGACTCTTTTTGTGAGCAGGCATGACTATGGGATCAACGACATCATCCCAATTATCCGTGTTCTGGAAAATGCGCTGAACAACATCATCAGCGAGGATTCCCAGGCCACCACTCCATGGCTGAACAACCTCCTCCTCCTTAAATAGTCTGTTCTCAACCATACTGGGCTGGGTGCAATCAAGTGGTGCCGCCTCCTCCAATAGTCTCTTTTAAACCACACTGGGCTGGGTGCAATCAAGTGCTGCTGCCTCCTCCTCCTCCTCCATCAATTGTCTGTTCTCAACCATACTGGGTCCAATACAGTACTATTACCAGTGGCGTAGCTATAGGAGTTGCCGGGGTCGCCATGGCGACCGGGCCCCTACGCTAGGGGGGCCCGCACGGCCCCCCTTGCCACTTGTGACAGTGTCACTTTAAGCATCCCGAGAAGCTGCGGCCGCGCAGCTTCTAGGGATGCACAGATCGCTTTGATGTTCCACCCGCACAGTGAGCACATTGAGCGGGCGGAACATTAAAGCGATCAGAATACAGGAGAAGGACCTGTCAGCGTCCTCCTCCTGTATTCTCCCCCATAGGCTGCCGGCACTTCATACCAGCAGCCTATGGGAGGCCGGGCCGTGACCTCTCCGGCAGGCGTGATCATGTGACGTCATCACGCCTGCCGGAAGTCCCGTCCCTGCGGCTCGCAAGATGGAGCCCGAAGAGGAGGAGGAGAGCCGCTGCCTGCAGCTACACAGCGCCGATTGGGTGAGTAGGATGTTTGTTTTTTTAGGGGCACCACTGGGGGCATTATTAGTATATGGGGGCACCTCTGGGGGCATTATTAGTTCTTGGGGGCACCTCTGGGGGCATTATTATTGTATGGGGGCACCTGTGGGGGCATTATTATTGTATGGGGGCACCTCTGGGGGCATTATTAGTTCTTGGGGGCACCTCTGGGGGCACTATTAGCTCATGTGGGCACCTCTGGGGGCATCATTATTGTATGGGGGCACCTCTGGGGGCATTATTAGTTCATGTGGGCACCTCTGGGGGCATTATTAGTATATGGGGGCACCTCTGGGGGCATTATTAGTATATGGGGGCACCTTTGGGGGCATTATTAGTTCATGGGGGCACCTCTGGGGGCATTATTAGTTCATGGGGGCACGTCTGGGGGCATTATTATTGTATGGGGGCACCTCTGGGGGCATTATTAGTTCATGGGGGCAACTCTGTGGGCGTTATTAGTTCATGGGGGCCACCTCTGGGGGCATTATTAGCTCATGGGGGCACCTCTGGGGGCATTATTAGCTCATGGGGGCACCTCTGGGGGCATTATTAGTTGATGGGGGCAACTCTGGGGGCATTATTAGCTCATGTGGGCACCTCTGGGGGCATTATTAGTATATGGGGGCACCTCTGGGGGCATTATTAGTTCATGGGGGCACCTCTGAGGGCACTATAAGCTCATGGGGGCACCTCTGGGGGCATTATTAGTTCATGGGGGCACCTCTGGGGGCATTATTAGCTCATGTGGGCACCTCTGGGGGCATTATTAGTATATGGGGGCACCTCTGGGGGCATTATTAGTTCATGGGGGCACCTCTGAGGGCACTATAAGCTCATGGGGGCACCTCTGGGGGCACTATTAGCTCATGGGGGCACCTCTGGGGGCGTTATTAGTTCATAGGGGGCAACTCTGGGGGCATTATTAGTTCATGGGGGCACCTCTGGGGGCATTATTAGTTCATGGGGGCACCTCTAGGGGCATTTTTAGCTCATGGGGGCCACCTCTGGGGGCATTATTAGCTCATGGGGGCACCTCTGGGGGCATTATTAGTTCATGGGGGCATTATTAGTCCACGGGGGCACCTCTGGGGGCATTATTAGCTCATGAGGGCACCTCTGGGGGCATTATTAGCTCATGAGGGCACCTCTGGGGGCATTATTAGCTCATGAGGGCACCTCTGGGGGCATTATTAGCTCATGAGGGCACCTCTGGGGCCATTATTTGTTCATGGGGGCACCTCTGGGGGCATTATTATTGTATGGGGGCACCTCTGGGGGCATTTTTAGCTCATGGGGGCACAGCAGGGAATCCTACATACAGGGGGCATCCCACATTCCTACTCACTTTACTGCACATTACACCAAACAGTGCAGTTACTATGGGAGCCTACAGGAGGGAGGAAGGGAAGGAAGTTGCTAGAAATGTGCGGAGCCTAAATTGTTTGTCTCGCAGGTTCTAAGGGGATGAAACGTATCTGGAAGGAATCATCATGGAGGTCTGGGCCGGATGGAGAGGAAAAGGGAAAGTGAAACCTCAGATCAAAGAAGACATCACCGGTGAGTCACTGTATGACGGTTTTCTTATTTTGTAGAACATCATTTAGTAGGGGTGCCCCGAGGTGGAAAAGGTTGGGAAGCACTGCGCTAATCTGTCCCGCTGCGCCCGCTGGCACATGCTGTCATCTGATTGGGCCTCTTACCTAATCAGATGACAGCAAGTACCAGCGCCCCCTCCTCCAGACATCTGCCTTGGCGGCCCAAGCTATGTCCTATGGCCGTATATTTACTGCGTTGAGCTCCAGCTTGTGCTGCATCTACATTATCTGTACTCAGAGATGTCACTGTGTTATCTGTGGTGTTACATAGGACTGCAGGGGACATCTACTACATGATCTGTACTCAGAGATATCACTGTGTTATCTGTGGTGTTACATAGGACTGCAGGTGACATCTACTACATTATCTGTACTCAGAGATATCACTGCGTTATCTGTGGTGTTACATAGGACTGCAGATGACTACTACATTATCTGTACTCAGAGGGATATCACTGTTATCTGTGGTGTTACATAGGACTGCAGGTGATATCAGGTGACTTCTCCAGGTTGCAGAAGTTCAAACTTCATCATGCCCTGCTGACAGTTTATAATGGGAGTTGTAGTTTTGCAGCATGTGGCTCTTCAGGTTGCAGCACTACAACCCCCATCGTTTCCAACTGGCAGTTCATGATGAGAGTTGTAGTTTTTCAGCTGTAGAGTCAACGATTGGAATACAATGATTAGACAATGACACAGTACAGTCCATTAATTATAGGGGGCAGTAGTGCAGTACATGAGGTGGAGGCAGTGAGAGGGCATTAGAACATGGTGGCACATTAGAGTAATTGGATATAACGTTAGATAGGACTTTGCCTGATCGGGGGGAGATGGGGGGCCCCAAGCTAACATTTTGCACCAGGGCCCATCAGCCTTTAGCTACGCCCCTGACTATTACTGCTGCTGGTTCCACTGTCAAATGTCTGTTTTCCACCCTACTGGGTCCAATGAACTTTCTGTCCTATGTCCAGTGTAATCACTTACACCTTGGCTAATTTTCTTTCACTATTTTTGCACTTTGATTTTTTTCCACTTTTTTCACTGTAATAGCAACTGCAACTAAACGAAACTGTACCCTAACAGACTCCCACTATTGGGGTAACTGCAATTGGTCTGCCGTTATGGCAAGGTTCGTTTTAGGTTCAGTACGAATCCGAACTTTACGAAAGTTCGCCGGATCAAACCTAACCGAACTTTTCAAAAGTTTGCTCATCCCTTCTCTTAATGGTTCAGTAAATACAGTAGATGATTTCTGATACATGATACCTGCTTGAGGATAAAGTCTGTCTAAGGTTATTTGTCTTTTCTTTCCCCTGGGCAATCATGACCTTGTCAAGTGTTCAGTCAAGTCCTGCTTTCCGTGCAGTGTTCAAGTCTAGTCAGGGGTTAGAAAAGCTGCTTTTCTTGCCGAAGTGCCCCCCTGCTTTTTCTAAATCCTCCTTCTCTGTCAATTGTCTGTTCTCAACCATACTGGCCTGGATACAATCAGGTACTGCCTACCTTGTGATTCACTAGTGCTAAGTACTACTGGATGTGCCGCACTGCCTATTCATCACAGCAAGATGGACTATCGACCGTAAGTACTGGTTGTCTTTCTCTCATGTCCTCGGATCCTCTCCGGCAGTGTACTGTACTGTATAGACTGTCCCCCTTATAGTAGTCCACTTAGGGTGGATCTTTCAAGTAAATAGGTACAGTGGGGTTGGTTTAGAATATGGCCACTCCGCCCTCCTACTCATTACAATGGATGACAATTCAAGTAATTGTCAATAGACAAAAAAGTCACCTCAAAAGAATAGTCATAGATTTTTGTTTCGGAATATCTGTTGCTCTCCTTGGTGCATACCAAGCATTTCCTACATTGGTCTTGGACCAACATATAGAAGGACAGGTTTTGATCCCTACAATAAAATATGTTGTTGGGGAAGGCTGGTAACAGATTTTGCATTGGACCCTTGCCTTTCTAGTTATATTTGCAGCACTGGGAATCTGTAATTTTAGATCACCAGGCATTACAGTAATAATGCCATCCAGCCTGAGCCTCCTTTCTACAGTGGTGAAGGTCTGACATAAGTGGAAAAGTGATAAGGATACTAATATTTACAGAGGTCATTCCACAGGGATAACTCTGCTGGCTAATGCAATATATTGACGTCACCATGCTGACCTATGCAGTGGTCTTACCCCAGCAATGACTTGCAGCCTATAAGTGCAGAGTAGAGATAATAGCAGAGTAGAGAGATGACAGCTCCCTGCCATGACATAGTATTCATCTGTAACACACATATAGTTGAAAGCAGCCACTGCCTTGGGTCTGGTCAGGGACCTGAATGCACAGAGCTAGCTGTACTTTAGTATTAGGTCTGTACTTATAAACCACGTACTGTACAATAAGTGTTGATGATAAAACCATAGAACCTCTTATCCGTCTTTATTCGTGTACCTTGATGAAATTTACAATAAGATTATTGTATTCTCATAAAATACACGCTTCCTGTTATAGAGCTCAACTTATGATGTGTCAGGAACTATGCCCGTAGACAATGTATATAATTCACTGATGGCCTTGTTCATACATAACAGTACTTTCTCTAACAAACAATAGGATTCAGACAATTAGCTGGCAGGTATTAAATTGACAATAGAAGTAGTGTTTTTTTTAATGGGACGGTTACGTTAACCTTTTGCAATTTCAAAAGGGTGTATGAATATAGCAGTGTAATAAAACCTTCAGCTCTGCTACATCTGTCTTTCCTACTGCGGCATAATTCTGCTAGATGAAGCCGCGTATACATTGTGTTGTATATGCGTGTCACTGCGCATCCATCACTTCTCCGAATTCTTCTCCTTCCCTTCCGCATTTCATTTTGAACAGTCTGGATCGTGAATTTTAAGCTGATTAAACCTCCTCGCTGACTCTGCATTTGCAAATTACACAGACACAATTTGGCGGAATATCAAATGTTCTCCTTTTGTGAACCAGCACTATTCCTATTCCTCTCTACAAACCTTCATTCTCTCCCAGGGTCCCAATCAAGTTTTCAATAAGAGCCTTTGCTTGCAGCACAGCCTCTCCGTCCTCAACATTTCAGATGCCAAAGAGAACGGGAGAGCCGAACGTGCATCGGCAAACATCTGTTACGCTGATATCCGCCATATGTATCTTTGCTTCTCATTCATGATCATCTTGGAATTTGATAGAAGTTTTAAAAACACTAATGAAACTGGCTTTTTACTGATGTTACTACAGATGTGTGAATTTTACACTTGGCATATGCGGCTGGATGAAAATTAATTAAATCGCCATACTGTACCCAAATTGTACTGCCCTATACTGCCCGATCTACAGTGCTAAATGGTATGCAGATAACAGAGCCATATAATCCCATCAGTGCCGGCCATAGTGCATAGGTAACAGAACCTGTGCAAGTGGCCCTATAGAAGTGCCTGCTATAGTACTATGGTACCTAAGGGCTTACTATTATGCCTATTTAATTGTAATCTTAGTGCCCGTACTGTTTTGTTAGTTGATTTGTCATTGCCCCAACCAGCCAGAATCCTGCTCCCACTGACGAGGGGCAGATACCCCGAAACGGCTGTCTGTGGGTGGATGCCTGCCTTGGCAAGCCCTTGTCATGATCACAATACTCGCACCTTGAGTTAGACGTTGACAAAAAGGGGACACTCTGTTGTTTCCCTATTTATTTTCCAATATTCGCAACCGAGTGGGACTTAAGGGGCTATCTATCAGGGTGGTGTGGTGCTCTCCCCATCATGAGGGCACCCCATGGCAACAGGCTAGAGATATCTGGCTATCCTGTGTTTTGAGACTTGCAACCGAGGCTCCACTGACTCTTGTTTTGCATATTTAATTTTTGGGGGCATCAGTGGAGACTCTTGAGTACTTCATTGAAATTTTTTCACTGATCTCCTTGAGTTCAGCGATTACTGTGTTTTGTTGGTTGTTTTTTTGCCATATTCTGACACATTTTACTCTTTTCCTACTAACTGAGTTGCATGTTTTTTGTTGTTTTTTGCCGTAATTTATACAAATAACATAGATTTCACATGGTAAATATAGATGTTTTGCACTTGGGTTAATATCATGGCATATTTTTTTGGCCTCTTAGGAGACTTAAACGTATGTTTGCTTGTTGTTATTCTGGTTTTGTATACTGACTAGTCGGGCCTAAACCCAGGATCCATCAGGGCTTACTTGCTTGCTTTAGAATATCCAAGTGACTGATATTAGCCATCATCAGAATGAAGGAAGAGAGAGAAGAAAGGAGTGAGAGAAACTTTGGGAATAAAATGTACAAGGGTCCCATAGTTTAATAGTAGGACCTGTCAGGGCTTAAGGCCAGGCCTACTGTATTGAGCCTTCCAGGTCATGAAACCCATAGATCCACATCTAATAGATTGTGCATTGTGAAATCGGGGAGACAAGCAACGAGTGTCAACATGATTCAAGTAACTACAATAGAACGGAGGTAATAGATTTTAACCCTGATAGAGAGACTGAGAAAGAGAGAGAGAGAAGGAGAAGAAGGGGAAATGACCGGAGAGCTAAAGCTAAAGCAAAGAAATGCTTTATACGGTAGTTACCCTAATGTCCTGCTTACTCTTACAAGGGTATTTCTTTTTCCAGGGGTACCTGCTATTGTTATTAAGGGACTGTGCCTCCATTTTATGGAATAATTGTAGCCTTCAGTAAAGACTGTAGGACCTCCAGGTCAGTAGTGGATTAGCCTTGTAGAAATGGAAACTGTAACCGGCTATGGAAGTGTCTAGCCATACCACAGTTAATCCTGTTTTGCTGAGCCTGAGTTCCCTCTGGGTTGCGGCATAGACAGATTACAATTGCCAGTGCCACTGTGCCACCTAGTTACACTTAGAGGCTACATGTTCATATCCTCAACATCCCAGTGGAGAGTGAAAGCTGTGCCTGACAAAGGTCATATTTGTTACTGACTAAATCACGGAAAAGCCCAGCATCACAATGCACTCGGCCCCATTCATAAAAGCGTCTCTCTATGTCCATTGGCGATGCGGAGACGGTGCTCATTACACAGGTGATTATGTTAATGTAAGATTGAGACATGGTAAAGACAAGTCGGCCATTAGTAGGGCAATCATGTATCAAAAACGTTAATAGACACAATGACCTGTCTTGCCCTCCAACTTGCCAGCAAATGGCTATAGAAGATTCACAAAGAATGATCCGCTTCCTCAGATGCCATATTTTATCTTGAATGGGGGGCAGGAGACAATTAATGGCACTAATTTAAGGAAAGCGAGGTGTTAAAAGAAAAGAATCCCGTAGGCCTTTTATTTAGTATAATAATTAATTATGGCTGAGAAACACTTCAGTATACTGCCCTTTAAATGTTAAAGTCCCTTCTGGGACCTGTGGTTAAATAGGCTCATTTAAATTGAAGGAACAGACATTGACTTTTACCAAAAAATATTTCCAAAAAAGCATTGTAAAATCCACAGTCTGCAGCCCGCATCTCCCAGAATTCCTTGCATCCCTTAACCAGTATTGACTATAGGTAACAATAATGGGAAACATGAAAATAACATCCCCGAAATGTGAATATCAGCTAAAAAAATATTAGTTTAAAAGGGTATTCCACTCGAACCTAACTTCACTAACTCCATATGTTGCTGCCTATGGTGAGGCGAACAATTAATTCCATACTTATTATATATTCAGTTTCCTTCCCCTAGTTTTGAGCTGCTGCTTTCTGCCGAAGACAGAAAAAACTGTGTGTGAGCTTTCTTGCCCCTCTCCCCCTCCTCCCCCTTCTGAGACAGCTGACATAAACAATTCCCTGGCCGGCTTTATCTGCAGCTTGTTATGCTAGGAGGGTTAACCTGAGGTCATGTTGCTGATTAACTCAATGTGATAATCCCGCCTGGCTTTACAAAGTTGCTGCAACGTTGCAGATAGGGACTTGTTTACATCAGCTGTCTTAGAAAGGAGGGGGAGGGCCGGGGTGAAGAGAAAAGCTCACACACAGATTTTTGTGTCTTCAGCAGAAAGCAGCAACTCAGAACTAGGGGAAGGAGTCTTAATAAGTGTAGAATGAATTGTTAGTCTAACCATGGGCAGCAACATATGAAACGTTATGTTTGAGTGGAATACTCCTCTAATCCTCAAATTCCTTTGGTTATTTGACCCTTATTTATCTAGTGAATAGTGTAGAGCTGACTTTCCAAACTGGGCTTGGCAATGTGCTGAGTCTGCTGTCAGACAACTGTGTCTTTCCAAACTGGGCTTAGCAATGTTCTGAGTCTGCTGTCAGACAACTGTGTCTTTCCAAACTGGGCTTGGCAATGTTCTGAGTCTGCTGTCAGACAACTGTGTCTGAGCTGTTCTCGCCATTCCTCTCTGAAATCTCTAACCTCCCCCCTCCCTTTGGGGATGCTCATGTAACCAGCCTTCCTGCATTGCTGTCTCTGCACTCTGTGATGCCAGCCAGCCCCCTCGGAGGTAAAGTTACTGGTGACCTCACTGTGATTAACCCTCCCGGCATCACAAAGTGCAAAGACAGCTGGCCAGGAAAGTTGTTTACATGAGCGTCTCCGAAGGGAGCAGAGAACAGCTCAGTCAGTGTTTTGTGTGTCTTGAGCAGAAGGCAGAAGAGTCAGAACTCAGGAAGGAGACTGATAACATAATAGCAAGATTGTTAGTCTCCAGGAGGTGGGATTATTAAACATGAACTTAACCTAACCAGATAACCTCTTTAATGGTTATATATCTGGTCTAGGTCTATGATATAGGTTTTTGGGGATAACCTTTCATATTGTAAGGTGTTCTAGACTGTAAGGTTAACATCAGTAGAGTAGGGAGCAGTGAGGATACGAATGGTCTGTAAGTATGTTTTGTTTTTTGCTTACATGATAAGTCCATCTATCTTGCTGTCAAGGGCCTGGCTATGATTCCCACCATTGCATCTTTACGTATTTAGCCACACTAGTGGGCAGTTTTATCAATACATGATCTGCTCATGGGGCCACAAATTCTGTGTGTCATTGGTCCTGTGGGAAATGTACCCAGTCTTATATTTCTCCACTTTAAAGGGAACCTGTCATTACGTTCATTCTGGCCAAACCTAGAAGCTTCTCCAGTCTAGGCTGGTGGGCGCCACTCCCATGACCTGTTGTTCAGGCAACATGAAAGCCATGATAGTTACCCTTTAAACATACCACCTCAGTCCTTTGGCAGTGGTTCCAAGCAAGATCTGTAGAAGAGGTCTATGAACCTACTGCCTAACATGATCCTTCCAAAAAACTCTTGCATGGTCTACGACATAGATTGTTTTGATAAAGCAACAAGTTCCTTACTAAATGGTGATGAAGAGGTTACAGATATTTGTGCATTAATATGTATGGCCATTTAGATATCAGTGCTGGAAATCCAGCCAAAAGAACCGATCGATAAACCCACGGCAGATCTCATTATGCTGGCAGGACTATGATGTACGTCCACCAATGTCAGGAGATGCTAAGTAGAAATATAATTTTGATGACAAGAAGGAGAAACACAGACTCATTTGGGATCCATCCAGAAAGCCACTTAGCTAAATGAGGAGATTGAGGCTTAGGGATCCCAAAAGTTTAATGTTCTGGAAAGTGAGGGCATGCGGTAAAACCAGGGAGTGGTTATGACTGCGCAAAGACAGAAGGACAGAGGAGGTGATTCTTTTATCTGCATTGCCTGACATTACTGGTATTACTACGATGGTAGAAGCCAGGAAGGATCGGTCCTCTTGACTTCTGGTGAGATGAGTTTACACCTCACTGCTTATGTAATGGCTTCTAAACTTAAACAGCACTAGGGGCCCACTAGAGTGTAGCCCTATGGGCATTCTTATCGGAAAGATTATCATTGCTGTACTTTACTTAGCTGCATCAATTTACATGTGAGGTTAGAACCTAGACTGTAAGTACATGCAAATACCACAATATAAAAAGCATAGTTATACTACTAGTAATAATCCGTCCGATAAAAAAAGGTGTGTGTTCAGTGATGTCTATATGTCCCATAGGCTTTAGAGTAAAAGGCGCTATGGTCCTCTCCATTTAGTCAGCCTTCATGAATCCGGCCAGCTCGATTTACAGAATGTCCTACTGGGAGACTTGGCTTCTTGAGATGGGTTCCTCACTTGTGAGACATACAGTATATAATATATTTCCAAAGGATATTCTATAAATGTACACTTTCTGAGGTTTCTTGATGGCTGTAATAGTCAGTCTTCTTTCCTTTGTTACTTGCAGCATCACTTAAAGCGAATGTACCACTGCCAGGACCACCATTGCCGTGGTCATTTTTGAGAACCGCGTCCCCGTTTCCGTGTACAGCGCCATTCTATTCCTGGGCACCAACCGGGGTGAAGAACTGGAGGCGGGCAAGCCCGCTCGACCCAGTGGTTGATAACCCCCTCCCCTCTATGACGTGGCTCCATTAGAATCAATGGAGCCGTGTCCCACCTCCAGTGCTTCACCCTTGGCCGATGCCCGAGAATTAAACGGCGCTGTCGCAGGAAATGGGCCACAATTCAAAAAAAGGACTGTGGCACCTGCATCCCTGTGCCATCCCTGTGCCATGAGCCTGCAAAAACAATCCCCACGTGGGTTGGTGCAATGAAATGACATCATCGCTCCTGTGTGGGTATCCTCTCCTTGCTGCTCATAGTCTGTGGGCCTGAAGAGAGGGACAGCATCTGGAGTCAACAATATAGCAGGGCTATGTGGGCACTATTGCAATAGTGCACATGGGGCACTATTGCAATATGGTGGCAAAGAGAGACTATCACCATATTACAGTATGGGGGGCACTATTAAATTATGGGGGCACAGAGAGCATTATTACTGTATGGATGTACAGGGGGCATTATTACTATATGGAGGCTCAGGGGAATTATTACTTCATGGGGGCATAGGAGATATTATTACTATATGGAGGCTCAGGGGCATTATTATTGCATGGGGGCATAGGAGATATTATTGCTGCATGGAGGCACAGAGGGCATTATTGCTGTATGGAGGCACAGAGGGCATTATTACTGTATGGAAGCACAGGGGGCATTATTACTGTATGGAGTCACAGAGAGCATTATTACTGTATGGAAGCACAGGGGGCAATATTACTGTATTGAGGCAAAGGGGCATTGTTGCTGTATGGAGGCACAGAGGGCATTATTACTGTATGGAGGCACATCGGGCATTATTACTGTATGGAGGCACAGGAGGCATTATTATTGTACGGAGGCACAGGGGGCATTATTGCTGCATGGGGATATAGGGGGTATTGTTAATGTATGGAGGCACAGGGGGCATTATTACTGTATGGCAGCACAGGAGGCATTATTACTGTAACTAATTGATAACAATAATTTTATACTGTATTGAATTTGATAGATATGCATCCCATTTACCCTAACAGGTTTGATATCCCGGTGTAGACATACAGTATGTACAGTCTCCATATTTTGCTGCTTGGCAATATTTCTTAGCAGACCTGCAGCTTCAGCAGCTCCCGTTCTCTTCTCCTTCCTTCTGCTATGTGCTACACTCTGAATTTCTTCTCTACTAGACTCTTTCCTCTCCCTCCTGCTGTCAGGATAGATAGGGCAGGGCCTAGCTTCAACACCATTAGTCACTATAAGATATATATTTATAACATATGTAAATGGTGATGAGAAGCATCGGTGGTGGGTGTTTCTCTTTTTGTTTTTTTTTTATATTCTGTTAGGGCTCTAGGTGCATGTGTCCATCACATGATTACTGCAGGTTTTCATTCATTCATTCATTCATTCATTCATTCAGATCTTGGAAAAGCTCAGAATTTGTTAAAGAAAGAATATAAATATATATATATATATATATATATATGTTAATTATATAACTTTTTTTTTAAGATTAAGATTATGATTAGTGTGCCACAAGTGGTTCCAACGCGTTCGCTATTCAGCTCAGTACCTCCCGGGTACCCAGGGCACATACATACCATGACCTCCTCCCTGGACACAGGCAGATTCCAAATCTGAGGCTTGCTGCTAAGCTATCTCCGTCTGCTTTACTGGTTTCTGTGCAGATAGAAGCATCCATCCTAATCTTCTGGGCACATGCGTGTACAGCTGACATTTCCCATTTACCCAGATTTTAATTAAAGCGAGTCATTAATACAGAATTAAGGCTCGTCTTGTGGAGCAGATTTCTCAGTATTACATCTGAGCTGGATAGGGGCGCATGTCACATTCGCTTATTCGTGTGACCAGTGAAGCATTTAATATCTAGATGTCAATAAGAGGCAGAAAGAGCCGGGGCCCGCCGAGGATTAAGCACACTGTATGTGACTGCTGATAAGGGCTGATTGGCCCACTTAGATCGGCCCACTTCTTATGCTATTAAAATGTCAAGCCCTTTGACTAGTCGTATTGGGAGCAGGCTGCCATCCTTCATAAACATTTGTTTCGCTGGTGTCTGTAACCGCCTGTGTGGCTGCAGCGGGGAAAACCATTCCACAAATATACTTATCTATCATTAGACAGGGCCTCGGCTTCCCTTGTGCACCGGCTTGGCTGGGGCACTCAATATTTTTTTTACTGGAGACTATTTCTTTTTATTAACAATATAAGTGTAGAGGTCTTTCATCTGCAGCTCAGCAGCTGTGGTTCTACTACAACTCCCAGCATGCCCTAACAGCATTATTGTGGAAATACCTCTCTTTTACCCCCTTGGTGAGATGTGCCGTAAATGTCCATTATTGGGATTAGGTGGCCCTATACAATTATGGTGCTGGCGGTACAGAAGCTGTGCCAACACAATCACTCACTGAAAGGAAGGCATGGGGTGGCTGTAACTTATTACTGCCACCCTGCGCCAACCACCATGACTGTCCTCAGTTTGGGTGTGGTATTGCAGTTTAGTCCATTGAAGTGAATGGAACTGATACGTAATATAACAAACAACCTGAGGACAGGTGTGATGCTGTTTTTGAAAGAAGGCAGCCATATTGTACTCATCTTGGAAACCCCTTTGCCGCGCGAAACAAGCTTGTACCCTGCACCTGTCTGGGGTCCGCCCTGTTCATGTCCATGTGTTTTAAATAAAGGAATCTCCACAAGTATCTGTAGTGGTGAGTGCCACTGCTTTTTCTTTCTATTTCTGCTATAACCTAAAAGATAGGCCTCTCGCCCATTACTTGCTGGGGTATTCAGACATGTTGATTTTCCTTTCGTTTCTGAGATAAAAGAATATCCTGAGACTTTTGACTCACCCTGTATAGTATATATTCTATATATAATATAACATTATGGCAGAAATGAAGGGTTGGAGCTGGGGACAGAGGGCCCTGAATGATCACCCTGTTAGTCACGGATACCTACCTGATACTGTCCTTGACTAGTAACAGCTCGACAAAGCTGACGTTGACTAATGTCAACATAGCCAGAATTTAGTTTTCCCTGGGAATATAAATGACTTTAACCTTAAGAAAATGTAAGTGATGATTGAGAAGTTGTGGTGTAGTTGCACTCTTCTGGTGGGGGAGAGCCGAGGACCCATCTGCAGAGTGTGCATCTATCTCTGTCACTCTGTCTCTGTGTGACTGCACAGTATGACTGAGCGTGTCTCTGGTATATTAGTAAGATTTGTGGGCACCAGAGTAAAGATTTCCGCTCTGCTTACTGCATTGTGCTGCTCTACAGCAAGGGATGCTTCAGAACCACTTCTTATATACCCTGGCCTTGGCATCAGGCCTGTATAAGAATATTGCTGGAACAGAGGAGTAATTCAGATTCTACCAAGTAATAGGAAAAAGATCCCATAGAGAGGACTAAGCTTAGCACCAATTGCCTTAAAGCGGCCCAGTCACAGTTTAGTCTTCTAAACCTCTCTGTGCAGATGCAACTGCTGACAGAAATTCGGGTTGCCGTGGAAACGTCCTAAGCATCAGTGATTTCCGTGCACAAGCCCTATTCTTCTTACCAAGGCTCGTGCATGGAACTATCAGACGCTTAGTAGTTTCTATGGTAACTCAAACTTCCACCAGCAGCACACTGATATTTAGAAGACTATGACAGGTATTTTTTAAAGGGAATCCGTCAGTTCCTGGGCATTACCTAAGGTGCTGGCAGTGTGCTGTAGCTGGCAGCCCCCAGTGAGCAAGGTGCCTTTTTGGTAATTTTCCGTGCAGCGGATTATGTACAATCTTATGTCTCCTACTGTCACAGAGCTGTTGTTCGTGCCACACTTGTCATGCATCCTCCTCCCTTTTCATGAATAATCAATGCTGCCCGGCCTCCTTCTCGCTCAGCTGTCAGATTGTAGATCAGTCCTCTGTAGGAAGGTTATCTCTGAAAGAATCTCTTCTCCCTAACGTGTTCGAACTGTGGTCTAGGGGTAATTCATTTGTCTTGAGACCTGCCAGCAGTTCATTCTCTGGTTCAAATCCCCTGATGGAAATTAAATAGATGTCTTTTTTTTTTCTTCTCATTATTGTATCATTTTTAAGGCTATGTTCACACACAGTATTTTTGCTCAGTATTTTGGTCAGTATTTTCAACCAAAACCAGGAGTGGATTGAGAACACAGAAAGGATATGTTCTCACACTGTTGAAATTGAGCAGAGGGCCGTCATTTAATGGCAAATATCGGACGTTGTTTTAAAAAAAAACTAATTATTTGCCATTAAATGACAGCCATCCACTTAATTTCAACCACTTAATTTCAACAGTGTGTGAACATAGCCTTTCAGTGTTTTCAATCCACTTCTGGTTTTGGTTGTAAAATATTGACCAAAAATACTGTGTGTGTGAACATAGCCATTTAATTTCCATCAGGGGATTCGAACCAGAGAATGAACTGCTGTCAGGTCTCTAGACAGGCAAATCACCCCTAGACCACAGCTTTAACACACAACAAAGGAAAGATTCTTTCAGACATAACCTGCCTACAGAGGACTGATCTGCAATCTAACAGCTGAGCGTGCAGGAGGCCGGGCAGCATTGTTTATTCATGAAGAGGGAGGGGGATGCATGAAAAGTGTGGCACAAACAGCTCTGTGACAGTAGGAGACATAAGATTGTACATAATCTCAAAAAGGCACCATGCTTACTGGGGGCTGCCAGCTACAGCACACTGCCAGCACCTTAGGTAGTGCCTGGGACCTCAGACATTTCAGAAGTTACTGATCACCAGGCCCGCTTCTGCCACGAGGCGGAATGAGTATTCCGCCTCAGGCGGCAGATTTTGCGGTCCTGCAGGGGGCGGCATAATCATGCCCAGACTGATAATCTGACGGTCCAGGCAAATACTCGCTGGGCCGCCCAGATTCTCAGTTGAAGGGCCGCTTACCACTCTGCCAACCTGGGCCCCTCCGGAACATACACTCGCGCCCCCACCTCCCTTTAACACCCAGGGTAACCCGGCCGCTGGAGCTCTTCAAGGCCGCTCTGCCCCTTTAAAAGCAAGGGGCTGCGCTATCATTAGCTGTTCTAACCAGTCCACTGAGCTTCCGGGACAAGTCACCTGATGTGGTGCGCGGGGCTGGAGCTTCCGGGGCCAGCGTGCATCAGGTGACCGGTCCCGGAAGCTCAGTGGACTGGTTAGAACAGCTAGTGGTAGCGGAGCCCCCTGCTTTTAAAGGGGCAGAACAGCCTTGAAGAGCTCCGGTGGCCGCGGCCCCTGGGTGTTCCAGGGAGGTGGGGGCGCGAGTGGGGCTGGTAATGTATGATGATTGTCGGGCTTGCCGTGCGCGCTCGGGGGGGGTGGTTCGGGTGCCAGTGAGGGGGGCGGCGGCCTGAGATTTGCCTCAGGCGGCACGGACCCCAGAATCGGCCCTGCTGCAGTCTATTACCCTGTTTCCCCGAAAATAAGACATTGTCTTAATTTTTGCTTCCAAACATGCAAAATGTTTTATTTTTAGGGGATGTCTTATTTTTCCGCAAAGAAATAATAATAATAATAATATATAATAATATAATTCTAACTCTCTGTTCACTGTCCCATTAGTCCTGTCTCTCCCCTCACTGTCCCATCAGTCCTGACTCTCCCCTCACTGTCCCATCAGTCCTGACTCTCCCCTCACTGTCCTATCAGTCCTGACTCTACCCTCACTGTCGCATCAGTCCCGACTCTCCCCTCAGTGTCCCATCAGTCCCGTCTCACCCCTCACTGTCCCATCAGTCCCGTCTCACCCCTCACTGTCCCATCAGTCCTGTCTATCCCCCCACTGTCCCATCAGTCCTGACTCTTCCCTCAGTGTCCCATCAGTCTCCTCACTGTCCCATCAGTCCTGTCTCTCCCTTCACTGTCCTGTCAGTCCCGTCTCTCCCCTCACTGTCCCATCAGTCCCGTCTCTTCCCTCACTGTCCCATCAGTCCTGTCTCTCCCCTCACTGTCCCATCAGTCCTGTCTCTCCGCTTACTGTCCTATCAGTCCTGACTCTCCCCTCACTGTCCCATCAGTCCCGTCTCACCCCTCACTGTCCCATCAGTCCCGTCTATCCCCTCACTGTCCCATCAGTCCCGTCTATCCCCTCACTGTCACATCAGTCCTGACTCTTCCCTCACTGTCCCATCAGTCTCTTCACTGTCCCATTAGTCCTGACTCTCCCCTCACTGTCCCATCAGTCCTGTCTTTCCCATAACTGTCCTGTCAGTCCCGTCTCTCCCCTCACTGTCCCATCAGTTCTGTCTCTCTCCCCTCACTGTCCCGTCAGTCCTGACTCTCCCTTCACGGTCCCATTAGTCCCGTCTCTCCCCTAACTGTCCCATCAGTCCCGTCTCTCCCCTCACTGTCCCATCAGTCCTGTCTCTCCCCTCACTGTCCTGTCAGTCCTGTCTCTCCCCTCACTGTCCCATCAGTCCTGTCTCTCCCCTAACTGTCCCATCAGTCCTGTCTCTCCCCTAACTGTCCCATCAGTCCCGTCTCTCCCCTCACTGTCCCATCAGTCCTTTCTCTCCTCTCACTGTCCCATCAGTCCTGTCTCTCCCCTCACTGTCCCATCAGTCCCGTCTCTCCCCTCACTGTCCCATCAGTCCTTTCTCTCCTCTCACTGTCCCATCAGTCCTGTCTCTCCCCTCACTGTCCCATCAGTCCTGTCTCTCCCCTCACTGTCCCATCAGTCCTGTCTCTCCCCTAACTGTCCCATCAGTCCCGTCTCTCCCCTCACTGTCCCATCAGTCCTGTCTCTCCCCACACTGTCCCATCAGTCCTGACCCCCCCCCACTGTCCCATCAGTCTCGTCTCTCCCCCTACTGTCCCATCAGTCCCGTCTCTCCCCTCACTGTCCCATCAGTCCTGATTCTCCCCTCACTGTCCCATCAGTCTCTTCACTGTCCCATCAGTCCTGATTCTCCCCTCACTGTACCATTAGTCCTGTCTCTCCTCTCACTGTCCCAACAGTCCCGTCTCTCCCTTCACTGTCCCATCAGTCCCGTCTCTCCCCTCACTGTCCCATCAGTCCCGTCTCTCCCCTCACTGTCCCATCAGTCCTGACTCTCCCCTCACTGTCCCATCAGTCCCGTCTCTCCCCTCACTGTCCATTCAGTCCTGACTCCCCCCCCCCACTTTCCATTCAGTCCTGACTCTCTCCTTACTGTCCTATCAGTCCCTTCATTGTCTCATCAGTCCCGTTACTGTTCCATCAGTCCTGTCTCTCCCCTCACTGTCCCATCAGTCCTGACTCTCCCCTCACTGTCCCATCAGTCCTGACTCTCCCCTCACTGTCCCATCAGTCCTGACTCTCCCTTCACTGTCCCATCAGTCCTGTCTCTCCCCTCACTGTTCCACCAGTCCTTGTTCTCCCCTCACTGTCCCATCAGTCCTGAATCTCCCCTCACTGTCCCATCAGTCCTGTCTCTCCCCTCACTGTCCCATCAGTCCGGAATCTCCCCTCACTGTCCCATCAGTCCTGACTCTCCCCTCACTCTCTCATCAGTCCTGAATCTCCCCTCACTGTCCCATCAGTCCTGACTCTCCCCTCACTGTCCCATCAGTCTCGTCTCTCCCTTCACTGTCCCATCAGTCCTGACTCTCCCCTCACTGTCGCATCAGTCCCAACTCTCCCCTCAGTGTCCCATCAGTCCCGTCTCACCCCTCACTGTCCCATCAGTCCTGTCTCTCCCTTCACTGTCCTGTCAGTCCCGTCTCTCCCCTCACTGTCCTATCAGTCCTAACTCTCCCCTCACTGTCCCATTAGTCCCGTCTCTCCAACTGTCCCATCAGTCCCGTCTCTCCCCTAACTGTCCCATCAGTCCTGACTCTTCCCTCACTGTCCCATCAGTCCTTACTCTCCCTTCACTGTCCCATCAGTCCTTTCTTTCCCATAACTGTCCTGTCAGTCCCGTCTCTCCCCTCACTGTTCCATCAGTTCTGTCTCTCTCCCCTCACTGTCCCGTCAGTCCTGACTCTCCCTTCACTGTCCCATTAGTCCCGTCTCTCCCCTAACTGTCCCATCAGTCCCGTCTCTCCCCTAACTGTCCCATCAGTCCTGTCTCTCCCCTCACTGTCCTGTCAGTCCTGTCTCTCCCCTCACTGTCCCATCAGTCCCGTCTCTCCCCTAACTGTCCCATCAGTCCCGTCTCTCCCCTAACTGTCCCATCAGTCCCGTCTCTCCCCTCACTGTCCCATCAGTCCTGTCTCTACCCTCACTGTCCCATCAGTCCTGACCCCCCCCCCACTGTCCCATCAGTCTCGTCTCTCCCCCTACTGTCCCATCAGTCCTGTCTTTGCCCTAACTGTCCCATCAGTCCCGTCTCTCCCCTCACTGTCCCATCAGTCCTGATTCTCCCCTCACTGTCCCATCAGTCTCTTCACTGTCCCATCAGTCCCGTCTCTCCCCTCACTGTACCATTAGTCCTGTCTCTCCTCTCACTGTCCCAACAGTCCCGTCTCTCCCTTCACTGTCCCATCAGTCCCGTCTCTCCCCTCACTGTCCCATCAGTCCCGTCTCTCCCCTCACTGTCCCATCAGTCCTGACTCTCCCCTCACTGTCCCATCAGTCCCGTCTCTCCCCTCACTGTCCATTCAGTCCTGACTCCCCCCCCCCACTTTCCATTCAGTCCTGACTCTCTCCTTACTGTCCTATCAGTCCCTTCATTGTCTCATCAGTCCCGTTACTGTTCCATCAGTCCTGTCTCTTCCCTCACTGTCCCATCAGTCCTGACTCTCCCCTCACTGTCCCATCAGTCCTGACTCTCCCCTCACTGTCCCATCAGTCCTGACTCTCCCTTCACTGTCCCATCAGTCCTGTCTCTCCCCTCACTGTTCCACCAGTCCTTGTTCTCCCCTCACTGTCCCATCAGTCCTGAATCTCCCCTCACTGTCCCATCAGTCCTGACTCTCCCCTCACTTTCCCATCAGTCCTGAATCTCCCCTCACTGTCCCATCAGTCCTGACTCTCCCCTCACTGTCCCATCAGTCTCGTCTCTCCCCTCACTGTCCCATCAGTCCTGACTCTCCCCTCACTGTCGCATCAGTCCCGACTCTCCCCTCAGTGTCCCATCAGTCCCGTCTCACCCCTCACTGTCCCATCAGTCCTGTCTCTCCCTTCACTGTCCTGTCAGTCCCGTTTCTCCCCTCACTGTCCTATCAGTCCTAACTCTCCCCTCACTGTCCCATTAGTCCCGTCTCTCCAACTGTCCCATCAGTCCCGTCTCTCCCCTAACTGTCCCATCAGTCCTGACTCTTCCCTCACTGTCCCATCAGTCCTGACTCTCCCTTCACTGTCCCATCAGTCCTGTCTCTCCCCTCACTGTCCCATCAGTCCTGACTCTCCCTTCACTGTCCCATCAGTCCCGTCTCTCCCCTCACTGTCCCATCAGTTCTGTCTCTCTCCCCTCACTGTCCCGTTAGTCCTGACTCTCCCCTCACTGTCCCATTAGTCCCGTCTCTCCCCTAACTGTCCCATCAGTCCCGTCTCTCCCCTCACTGTCCCATCAGTCCTGTCTCTCCCCTAACTGTCCCATCAGTCCTGTCTCTCCCCCTCACTGTCCCATCAGTCCTGTCTCTCCCCTCACTGTCCCATCAGTCCTGACTCTCCCCTCACTGTCCCATCAGTCCTGACTCTCCCCTCACTGTCCCATCAGTCTCTTCACTGTCCCATCAGTCCCGTCTCTCCCCTCACTGTCCCATCAGTCCTGTCTCTCCCCTCACTGTACCATTAGTCCTGTCTCTCCTCTCACTGTCCCATCAGTCCCGTCTCTCCCCTCACTGTCCCTTAGATTCTTCACTACCAGTGACTCTCCCAGTTCAGCTGCCCCTATGACATATGATGCATGTGGGTTATTAGTATTCAGGTGCATAACTTTACATTTCTTCACATTATAACTCATCTTATAATCTCCTTTATGCTGCAGATTTTTTTTTTTTGGAGGGGTAAAGGGGGAGGTATGGGAGTGGGAGTGCATGAGCCATCGTAGAAGCTAGGCTACCCACTAGCTCAGGGACTTCTGAAAATCAGAGATGGAGCTTGCAGAGGTTGAGCCCATCTGGACAGTTCACATGGAATTCTGCTTAGTTGTATAGAATGCCTGCAGACAGGCTGGGCCTGTTGGATTCTACACATTCTTAAAGGGGTTATCCAGCACTACAAAAACATGGCCACTTTTCCCCTTACTGTTGTCTCCAGTTCAGGTGCAGTTTGCAATCAAGCTCTATTTATTTCAATGGAACTGAGTTTCAAAACCCCACCCAAACTGGAGACAACAGTAGGGGGAAAGTGGCCATGTTTTTGTAGCGCTGGATAACCCCTTTAAGCCTCCTCTATATAGATTACCAGTAGTTCACGCTTCAAGCACAGAGAAGCCTGATCATCAAGGTGACAAAAGTTTACTTACACCTCGCAGTTGGGCACTGTAGACCATCTTTAGAACTACAAGAGGTACCTGGTTTGAGTGTATATCAGAATCTTGGGACTGTAAGAACATCTAGAGACTGAGCAGGAGAGGTCCACTGACCCCAATTCAACATACAGCCTTAAGTAGGGTGTTTAATTGCCTCATAAACTGTGGAATAATATCATTTGCCTAATTCTGGAAAATCTATTCTGTAAAATCACCTGTTGTCCTCATTTGAGAGTAAAGAAGGAGAGACTGTTCCAGTTCTCCTGTGTCCTCTGGCTGTTCTCTCCTCTCATGCTTTTATAGTGAGTACATTAGCATCAGCCAGTTATGCATTTCTCTGATCATTTTCCTTTAACAAATAATCCACCATCGTACGATGCCAGGAAACATTTTTTCTTTCTAGAAGTTAGATCCTTGTAATGTTGTGTCTTCCCGGGAAGTAAATGAGGGCTGCAGAATCAGACCCTAATTAAAGGACCGAATCAAAGCACATGGGAGCTAGTGAGGAGATATGTAATCCCTGATCTGAAGCAGAACGCAGACTGAAGGCAGGATGAATGTGCTGTGTCAGGACTAGGCAGCCGAGAGAATGATACAATGAGGGAGGTCACTTGTCTGCCTCCCTATAAGTCATCACAAATGCCGAGCCATCTGTCATTGATTCTGTTTGCATGCCATACATGTCAGGGTGTCTGTCATTTCCTCACTAATCATCCTGCGCCTGGTAGAATGGGTTTCTGGCTCTTAAAGTGACACTAACAGGAGAAATAATTGTACTATGGTTACCTATAGGGCAGAATGTGTGTCTATATGTGGCGGTCTGATCCCTTTTTTTTTTTTTGGAGCTGTCATAACCGGTAATGGCTAATACCCCTAGTCAGTGTCGGACTGGGGTACCTGGGGCCCACCAGAGGAAATGATCCTGGGGGCCCACCAATGAAGAACCAGTGATAAAAAACAACCTGTGACTCAGTAAGTCAGTTTTACTGCAGGTTCTGGGCTGGGGGCCCAACGGAGGATCCTCTTGTTCTTTGGTGGCCCAGTCCAAACCTGCCCCTTGTAGTATCATTACAGTACAGGTGGTGTTTATGAGGCTGGTCAATAAAGATAACAGCCTGCCAGTTGTGTGCCCGCAGTCTGGGATAGGTGTAGCAAAGGGTGGTAATATCAAGGGCAGGGAATAGAGACCTCACCATTATTACCCCTTCAAAGTTTTCACTCACTATGTTGATCCCATGTGGTAGCCTTTAAATGCAAAACTAAACGGGTTTGACAGCAATACTGAGCAGGGAGTAGTTATAGGGTTTACAGTGGAGGTAGTTGTACTTGGTGTAAGGTGTGGTGTACCCCCAGGGTTATATTGGAGGAACAGCCAATCACTTGCTAGATGGTGAGGTGTGACTCCACGCCGGTGGTAGTTGGCCGAGATACAGGCAGACCTTGGGGTGTTACTTCGTGACGCCAGTGCCGGGTAGGCATACAGGCGTGATGGCATGCCTGCTTTTAGTTTACAAGGCCAGTTGTACCCTTTTCCCTTGTGGTCAGTGTCCTGCCAGATTGCTACTGGGTCCCTTGGGTTAATGTGATCATGGATGGCCAGAGTGGTGTAGTGACCCTCTTGGATTATCGGAACCACCACCCACAGAGAGAGGAAGTGTCCCAAGGTTAGGTGCTGTACTGTGTCGGTGGAAAGTGAAAGATCACAGAGTCTCTATGACTTAAATAAACTTTGTTTTCTGAGAAGATACGTGCTTGAGGCAAGGTTACACAAATATGAGGTTTCTCTTGATAAAGCACTTGATAGTATACTTGAGAATAGTTCTAGACAAATACTTGACAATACAGTGACCAGATCTGTAGTAGGAATATAGTATAAGACATAGTCGTGCCAACTGAGTAGTGTTCTGAGTAATACAAAGATGCGGGGTAGTGGAGAGGAGGATGCCGTGAGAGTCCCAACCCAAGTAGTACTGTGCTCTCCCGGGATGTTGGAGGATGAGGTGGAAAACTTAGAAGAAGAAGAACACCTGTGCCCATGTATTGACCTAGAATTAGTCTTCACACCACCTTATGCCCACTAGACTCGTTTGAACCTTCCTAGCGGGTGACACAGGTCCCAGACCTTGTTACCTGGGATGAGTGGAATGCTGAGGATATAAATTAGATACTGGAGAAACTGAGTGTCTCTGGCTGCTTCATACACGTGTGTCTTGACTCACTTACACAACTGGACTGTCCCGGACAGGGGTCCTGGCAAAGTTAGGCCCTGGCTTGGCTACAGCAGGGACATCTGCTCTGTGTGTCCTCTTCCCATGAGAATCTGAGTAAGACTGAAGCTACACTTCCTTCGACGAAGTGACTACTTCCTACAAGGAGTATGTAATAGACCCTGTGAGTGGTGGAAAGGAATGTGTGCAAAGAAGTGAAGGAAAGTGATAAGCTAGAAAAGAAGAGTATCTCTATTGGGCAAGAAAACACATAATACACCCTTTGCTTACTTAAGTTGTGCAGCAAAGAAGAGTATACATAGAAAATACTGACATCTAGTGGTGAAACTAGAATGCTACCTTCATCACTACTTATCTTTGAGTAAAAAGGCTTTTGCGACAGGTGTGAAAAACAAAACACCCGTGATGGGACACCACAAATAGCACAAGGGCCATGTTCTATTTCAAACTGCACATGAGCCCCCATCAAACTGACTAGGCCTTATATAGGGCACAGAGCCATATAATGAACTGCTTATCCTCATATAATGTGTACATAGCACAGTAAAGGAAATCTGTCATCTCTGTATCATATCATGTTCAGAGCTGCAGACATGGGAAAAAAACTCTGTCCTTTTTAGTTTAATATAAAGCTGCAAAATTCCTGTAAATACCATTTTATAGTCGAGCCACAGATTGTATTCTACGATTATCATTGTAATTTTCCGAACTAAACATTCTCCTAATTTCTAGCGCTATAGTGCGGGAGCTGCTAAGATGAGAATATTGCTTATTGTCCAGGGAAGGATTATTGTACTGCGTCTCCTACACGTTATAGAATCTAGAGATTCGACTGGGAATTACTTGTCAAGCGCCACGACTGATACCGTACAGGTGTTAGACAGAATCATTACTCTGCTACTGCCATGGAACATGTGAGTCTTTACTTAAAATAGCACAAATGTATCATGTTCTATAATAAATGCAATAACTCTTTTTGTCTTAGAATACAGTATGTACTGAATGTAAAAAAGGAAGTTTGTCTATGGAATCTGCTTTAGACTAGGCTTAAAGCCAGTGGCGTACATACCATGTAGGCAGTCCACACAACTAATATGGGCAGGGCTGTCTTAACAAAACTATGGGCCCCTGGGCACAGCTGTGAACTGGGCCCCCTGACCCAAGATCAAGTCCCCGCATCCCCCTCCCCCCGACCCCCTAACCATCACCTCAAACATTGCTCCCCAGCTAAGTCTTCTTCCTTCAGGAGCTCCGGTGCCCAGCAGCTGCGATGGCTCCTGGATCCTCAGCGGCACGTCCAGGAAGTGACGTCAGTCGCCGAAAGGGACGTCAGGGAAGCGGACGTCCCTGTGCGTGGCACGCCTGCTAGGAATTTAAAAGTCAGTGGTCCATAAGTGTCAGGGCAGTTTCTAGGTCATTTTGACAACAGGGCGAATATTGATAAAAGCGCCCCTTCCCCCCCCCCCCCCCCCCCGGTCAGTTCAGCCCTGGGGAAGGAAGGGGCGGGTTACTCGGGCTACTAGGAAGAATATAGTAATAATGCTGCTTACTGCTGTACCCTCCATATAGTAATAATGTCTCCTGCTATGTGTTTCCCCATAGTAAAACAGTAAAATGCCTCCACTGCTGCGCCCTATGCCTGTATAGTAATAATGCGCCTGCTGTACCCACCATAGTAAGACCTGCAGTCCCATGGAACACCACAGATAACACAGTAATAACTCTGAGTACAGATAATGTAGTAGATGTCCCCTGCAGTCCTATGTAACACCACAGATAACACAGTGATATCTCTGAGTACAGATAATGTAGTAGATGTCACCTGCAGTCCTATGTAACAGCACAGATAACACAGTGATATCTCTGAGTACAGATAATGTAGTAGATGTCCCCTGCAGTCCTATGTAACACCACAGATAACACAGTGATATCTCTCTGAGTACAGATGTACAGATAATGTAGTAGTCACCTGCAGTCCTATGTAACAGCACAGATAACACAGTGATATCTATGAGTACAGATAATGTAGTAGTCACCTGCAGTCCTATGTAACAGCACAGATAACACAGTGATATCTCTGAGTACAGATAATATGGTAGATGTCACCTGCAGTCCTATGTAACACCACAGATAACACAGTGATAAATCTGAGTACAGATAATGTAGTAGTCACCTGCAGTCCTATGTAACGCCACAGATAACACAGTGATATCTCTCTGAGTACAGATAATGTAGTAGTCACCTGCAGTCCTATTTAACAGCACAGATAACACAGTGATATCTCTGAGTACAGATAATGTAGTAGTCACCTGCAGTCCTACGTAACACCACAGATAACACAGTGATATCTGAGTACAGTTAATGTAATAGATGTGTCCTGCAGTCCTATGTAACACCACAGTGATATCTCTGAGTACAGATAATATGGTAGAGGTCACCTGCAGTCCTATGTAACACCAGAGATAACACAGTGATAAATCTGAGTACAGATAATGTAGTAGCTGTCACCTGCAGTCCTATGTAACAGCACAGATAACACAGTGATATACCTCTGAGTACAGATAATGTAGATGTCACCTGCAGTCCTATGTAACACCACAGATAACACAGTGATAAATCTGAGTACAGATAATGTAGTAGCTGTCACCTGCAGTCCTATGTAACACCACAGATAACACAGTGATCTCTCTCTGGGTATAGAATAGAAAATGGGGACAGGAGCACAGTATGGGGGACACCCTGCACGACCCCCATAGTAAGAGACCTCCTGCACTGCCTTAACACAAGAAAACAAAACAAACCAATATACTCACCTAATCCTGGCCCCGGTCTTCCTCTCTTCTCTTCTCTCCTCTCTTCTCTCCCGCCTGTCAGCTGCCGCACGGATCCTCCAGCAGGCCCGATGACGTCATCACTGACCTGCTGCAGGATCTGTCTGAGAGAGATGCAGTGAGATCCGCGCAGGGGGAGAGGAGGCTGGCGTCGGCAGCTTACAGGAGATCATCAGTGAGGTCTGTAGGGGAGGGGGAGGAGGCGCCGGCAGCTTGAAGAAGATCTGTGAGGTCTGGAGGGGAGGTGGAGGGGGCGCCAATTACTTGGTCAGGGCAGGAGCTGGGCCTGGAAACGGCCCTGATAAGTGTTCATGGGCAGAGGGGGGCACAGCGTGGCTCATCAGCTTCCCTGAACATGACATGTCTGCAGAGTACGCGACTGCCACTGGGGCCCCCCATGAGTCATGGGCCCCCGGGCAGCCGCCTACTCTGCCCAATGGGAAAGACGGCCCTGAATATGGGGCCCGAGCAGTAAGGGGGGGGGGGCGTGCATTCCCCCTCTTGCAAAGCATGACCTGCCTGCATGGTGGACCATTTACAGCAAACCAGCAGCAGCAGAAAAGCAGATCGCAGCACCTATCACCCACAGCCCCCCCCCCCCACCCAACATACTCACCTTGCCAAGCACAGCGTTCCTTTATTCTCCCAGTCCCTGGTGCATGAGTAACATAGCCTGTGCACTGGGGAGCTAGGGGAATGAAGGAACACCAGGGGACTGTGCCAGAAAAGGTGAGTATATGGGTAGGGGGCGTACAGGATTCATGGGGCCCATCCAGAATTTATGGGGCCCTGTACAGTTTTTTTTTTTTATATAGGGCCCTATTGAATCCTAGCTGCGACCCTGCCTATTATAAACTTGTCCTATGACTACAGGTGGTGAGGGACAACACAAAGAAACTGAGTATGCACTGGTGGTGGTAAATATGTATGAGAAGTATGATTCACAGGGGCAGGACAACAACATTAAGCAGGAGTATGATCCACTGGTGGTGGACGACACTAGACAACACTAAGGAGGAGAATGATCCACTGGGAGAGGATAACATTGAACAGGAGTATGATCCACTGGTGGCTGACGACACTAGACAACACTAAGGAGGAGAATGATCCACTGGAGGACACCACTGAGGAGGAGTATGATCCACTGATGATGGACAACACTGAAGAGGAGTATAATCCACTGGTGACGGACAACACAGAAAAGTAGTATGATCCACTGACGGAGGACAACACTGAGGAGGAGTATGATCCATTGAAGAAGGACAACTCTAAGGAAGGGTATGCTCCACTCAGGAGGAGTATAATCCACTGGTGGTGGACAACACTGAGGAGTATGCTCCACTAGTGAAGGACAACACAGAGGGGGAGTATGATCCACTAGTGGAGGTCAACACGGAGGGGTAGTATGATCCACTGGTGAAGGACAACACTGAGGAAGGGAAGGCTCCACTGGTGGAGGACAACACTGGAGTATGATCCACTGCTGAAGGAAAATGCAGATGGGTGGAAATGGAACAAGTACAAGTTCATTGTATATGCACTTTCATTGGACAAAGAAGTTCACCCCAGCTTTTTCTTGCACTCAATATAGAGTCCATGCAATTTAGTGCAAAGCAATGCAATCTAGATAGATGGTGTGTTCTATATGGTGAATAGGGGAAGCCTTGATGGTGGGCATTGATTACATTGCTCTCCATGATAAGCGAGATGATAAAATCAAGAACATCTATAGCAGGTAAGAGATTAAGTTACTATGGATAACATAAGTTTTCCCTGCTTCTCCTCCACTTACTTTCAACATCTCCTCGAGTTCCTCTGCATCTTCCTGGCAGCTGGCATAGCCCTGCAGTCTTGTGTAATTGTACACGGTATGTTTGGTTGTACTTCTGGGAGGAAAACATAATGAGCGACCACAAAAGTAATTAGAATAGGGCAGTGATTTTCTAGGAATCTAGCCTTTCCTGGGAATTTGTGCCTCCATATAGGATGCTTGGATAAAATGGATGCCAGTTATAATTATCGTTTGTTGATATTAGATAATTGTTAGACTGTAACTATATAAATAAGAAGTGTCGCAGTGAGCGTTCTGCCGTCCCATCATATTCAATTAAAGATGCAGCCATGATATGTAGACTTTTTTGCTATAGAGATCACTGTATCGAGATCCTCTGTATGTTGAGTGTGTAAAACTATTCATGATGGACACAGAGCCTGAGATCAATGGGGTTGATTTTCAAACTTGAATGCAAATGCAGACATGGATGTATGAAAGGGGAATTATGGCATATAAACAGCATATTTTATAACTGTCTTATAGAGGGCGAGTCAAAAGTCTCAGTATACCCTTCTATTTCAGAAACTAAAGGAAAACAACATATCTGATTACCCCAGGAAATAATGGGTGAGGAGTAGTGATGAGCGAACTTGTCGAATGTTTGAGTTTGCCCAAACTCAAATGCTCAGTATTTGATTCCCGGTCGCTGGAGAAGTTTGAAAAGGTTGTACAGTATTTATGGTTTCCAGGCAGCCCTAGGGCTGCATTGAACTTCTCCAGCCACCGGGAGTCAAATGTCGCATTTGGGTTTGGCTGAACCTGAAAATACTGCAAGTTTACTCATCACTAATGAGGAGGCCTATCTTCTAGGCTATGTCCAGAAACATGGCTACCATCTTGAAAACCATTATATTGGATCAAGGGCAAGTTTTTCAATGGGAAGGTGGTCATGTAGCATATTAAATAAGATCAAAATTGTCTCAGAAATCAATTACTGCAATCAGATTTGCAATATATTGTGTCGTTCAAAAGTTAAAACGCTATTAAAAAGTTATGATGGTTGGAGCCAGGCTCCATATTCAGCACCATGGACAGCTCTGCATCTTTACGGTCTATACCAAAGTCTATAAACCCCATTAAAGACATTGCTGTGGGTTCCCTACCCTAGTCCTATTGAGTGCAACATCCAGGTATATAGTAAATAATGCAAGAATATTTGGCTACTTCGGTAACTACTTGGCAGGTACCAACAGCTAGCTTACTAGTTGGGACAGGGGTTGGGAGGTTTCTATTATTTACTTTAAATCAAATAGTGGAATGCACATGCTATGGTATGGTGTAACCTATAAATACACCTTAAGGCTGGGTTCACACACAGTATATTTCAGGCTGTATTTGTGAGGCTGTATAGCAACCAAAACCAGGAGTGGATTGAAAACACAGAAAGGATCTGTTCACATAATGTTGTAATTGAGTGGATGGCCGCCATTTAATGGCAAATTTTTGCTGTTATTTTAAAACAACGGCTGTTATATTGAAATAATGGCAGTTATTTACCGTTATATGACGGCCATCCACTCAATTTCAACATTGTGTGAACAGAGCCTTTCTGTGTTTTCAATCCACTCCTGGTTTTGGTTGCTATGAGGACCTGACTTGAGGACCAAATACAGCCTGAAATATACTGTGTGTGAACCCAGCCTTATAAATGTCTGCAATGGGAATACCCTTTTAGGAACTACTTAGGTCACTGGTAATACAATGGTGCTTGAAAGTTGGGGAACCCTTCAGAATTTTCTACATTTTGTAAAGTTCTAAAAGTAGATAAAGAGAAACAAATGAAAGAATTTAGTCAAAATATAAGGCTGTGTTCTGAAACGCAGCCGAAACTATGCCACCATTTCTTAAGCAATAGCTGAAAATCATGACAAAATCACATGCGATATGGTTAAAACAAAATGGGGCGTGTTTTCTGCCACGATCGAAACACATTTGGAACGCAAACGTATTACGGAAAACAATCCAATATCAAATATCTGTGAGTGGCAAAAGTGTATGAATCCATAGGACTACCAGGTAACATGAAGAAGAAACTATAAGTCATATTAGCTATTTGTGAGTGTCTGATCCTCACATTAGCTAATGTTACTGTTCATGAGTTTATCTTCAGAAGAACATAAAACTACAAATGGCAGGTCCCTGCTTTCCAAAAAGAACATTGCTGCCCATCTGCAGTTTGTTAATTAATTGGACTTAATTCCTGGATAGTTCAGTGGATTTGTGGTTGGCTGAAGGATAGATATCAGAAGGTTGTTGTTAATGGTGTATATTCCGAGCAGAGACTGGTTACAATCGGTGTGCCACAAGGGTCTGTTCTGGGTCCTATTCTTTTTAATATGTTTGTAAGTGACATAGGAGAAGGGTTGGTAGGTAAAGTTTGTCTGTTTGCTGACGACACAAAAGTGTGCAATAGGGTTGATATTCCTGGAGGTGTCAGTAATATGGAAAATGATTTAGCTTTGCTAGATAAGTGGTCCAAACAGTGGAAATTTAAGTTCAACGTTTCCAAATGTAAAATAAGTCACTTGGGGAGGAGGAATCCTCTATCTGAGTATCACATCGGCAGTACTGTGTTGAAAAAGACTTCAGAAGAGAAGGATTTAGGGGTAGTGATTTCTGACAGCCATAAAATGAGTCACCAGTGCAACCAGGCGGTGGGGAAAGCAAATCGTATGCTGGGGTGTATAGCTAGAGGTATAACCAGTAGGAAGAGAGAGATTGTGATCCCGCTGTATAGAGCTCTGGTGAGACCACATCTGGAATACTGTGCCCAGTTCTGGAGGCCTCACCTAAAAAAGGACATTGATAAAATAGAACGGGTCCAAAGACGGGCTACAAAAATGGTGGAGGGTGTGAGGCATAAACCATATCAGGAAAGACTTAAGGATTTGAATCTGTATAGTCTGGAGGAAAGACGGGAAAGGGGGGACATGATTGAAACCTTTAAGTATGTTACAGGACTAAATAAGGTTGAAGAGGGGAGTGTTTTTAGTAAAAAACTAAGCTCAAGAACAAAAGGACACAATGAGAGGTTAGTTGGGGGAAAGATCAGAAGCAATGTGAGAAAATATTATTTTACTGAAAGAGTAGTAGATACCTGGAACAAACTTCCAGCAGAGGTGGTTGGTAAATCTACAATAACAGAATTTAAACACGCCTGGGATAAACATACATCTATCCTAAGATAATAAGAAGGGAAATACTAAAAGGGCAGACTAGATGGACCCAGTGGTCTTTTTCTGCCGACAATCTTCTATGTTTCTATGTTTCTATTACTCTCTTTTTTCCCTGCATATTCAGATGTGTCTACAGATTTCACTAGATGCAGTAGGGTCTGGGATTATCTTCTTCTGCATGTATAATTTGCTTTCGTTGTGAAGCTTCCTTGAAGAATTACCTGTGATCATGATTAAAACCTTGCCAAGGATACAATGTAAGTTGTGTATGGGATTACAGGAAAGTCTGTGTGTGCGTCAGAGCTTTTTTGATGGTCCGTCTATCTCCACCTGCTGTTCATATGAATCTGCAGGGCAAAGTGAATTTGTCTTAGATGAAATGTCTGCGTCTGTCTCCTAATTTCACCTAACGCTCCGCCATACACATTCCCATCATGGGTACCAGCTAATAAACTGCTCAAATTATTAAAAAGCCCTTAGCGCCCATGCCACTATTTCCAGCAAGATTACGATAATGTCTCCCCCTGTATACACCCCCCCCCCCATCACCACCACCACACCGGACATTAAAGATGACAGAACCACAAAGGGGGATAGAATATATGTGCTGTATATGTGCAGGATGAAACGCCAGAGAGATAAATAGTATGTGAAGAAATAACAGGGGTAAGGGAGAAAATAACAGATGGATGGAGAGGGGAAAAAGTAATTGAAAGAGCAAAAAATTATATAAGGAAAGTGAAAAATTACAGTGTGAGAGAACATCAGCACACAGGAGACTGGAAATAACTGGATAAGGGAATCAGCCAGAGGAAGACGTGGGGGAACATCCAGGAGAGAAGATGGGGAGGGGGAGAAGGCAAGGAGAAGCCGGCGGAGGGAGAGGATATGAAGGAGCAGGGTTAAAAGCAAAGGGAGGATGGAAATGTGCAGGGCCATGATAGGATGAGGAATCATAAGGGAAGGTTAATAAGGAGCTGCTGCTAGTAATGCAGTACATAGGTTCAAGGGCAAGACAGCTACATGGTGACCACTGGGGCACTGGACGGAAAAAGATTACAATACAGCATCTGCACTTTTGTATAAGGGAATGTGTGAGCAAAGTGCTGTGCATGTGTATGTACAGTACACTGACTAGGTAAGCTGAGTAATTCCTAAATGGCGTCAACTTCATGTTCTCACCTAAGACTGAAGACCAGGTTTGCAGAACAAAGTTTTGTTGTAACAGGTGAAAATATCAAATGCACTGCAGGCTGCATTCATGGTCAGTATTCAGTTAGTACTGTGGTCAGTATTATTAGCATGGCTTCTTGCCTTGTTGTGCTTCTGGTTAGCTTCTTTAGCTTAAAGAGGATGTACCACCAGGTACATCCTCTTTAAGCTGAACCCACGGATCGAATGGTGCCGTCACGGGGAAGCCGATGCCGCTGTCCATTCATTCTAAGGGAGCCGCGTCATACAGGGGAGGGAATTCCCTCCCACTGGGGGCGGGCCGGCCTACCTCCAGTGCTTGAGCACCCGCCGGTTCCAGGGCATAGAACGGCGCCGTGCACAGGAACCGGGCCGCGGTACAAAAAACGGACCGCGGCACCGACTTCCCTGTGACGGCGCTGTTCGATCCGTTGGTTCAAGAGGACGTACTTGGTGGTACATCCTCTTTAAAGCCAGTTCTGAGTAACAACATGTAGCCCCTATCTCAACTATGTCCAGCTGTTACAATGAATGAGCAGTGGTGCATGTGCGCTTCGTTCAAATCAAAGACTTGGGCCCTGTTCTTGAGAGCTCAGGGGTCCACGTGGTCAGACCCCCACAATCTTACACTTGGTTGGTCTACACATAGACTAGATAGTAGGCTTGACAGTGTAAGAATACCAGTGAGCCACTGTGAGATATCTTCTGCAGTTTTAGATTCTCTCCCTAGGAATTAGACATATTTAGTAAATCTGGGCATTGTAGATCTCTAGGTTACCTCTACTGAAAATCATCTTATCGCTATATATGTGGCATTTATCTTATATCTTATAATCCAGACTCCCCCAAAGTCTTAAGCCTCTAACCCCAAGGAAAAGGCAATCATCCAGCCATGGTTTCCTTGAGGTTTCCTCCACTGGGGACTTTTTCCTCTCCTGAGTGATGGAGGATGACTCCTTATGAGTTGGGGTTTAACTTGGTTTAGCACAATTTTCATACTTTTTGCTTCTTGGATTCTAGTTCAAAGTTTTAGTTCTAAGTTATACATTCATGGCATTGAATTGAGTGTGCAAAAATGTGTAAATAGAACTTAAAAAAAAACAAAAAACATTTTATCTCTGTCACAGCTTTGAGCTATGTTCACACTACGTGAGAGACTCGCCATTCCGTGATGATCTTTCCGGCCGCAGGATTCTGATGCGGGGGCATCAGCGGGCGCCCACATCAGAACTCTCATAGCACACCGTGTAGCAAGCGGCCAGAGCCACTTGCTTCCTTGTGTAAACTGACAGGTCTTTCTGCGGCCGCAATTCACTGAATTGCGGCTGCAGAAAACTGACATGTCAGTTCTATGCGGCGCCGTATAGGATCCCGGCCGGAGCGTAAACTCTGTGTATACGCTCCAGCCAGGATCCCATAGTAGTAAAGGCAATGTTCCACACTGTACAAAGTACGACCGTTGTTGCCGATGGCAACAATGGCCGTACTTTTGCATAGTGTGAACATAGCCTTGGTTTGACTGTTCAAAAGTCAGGTGAAGGTTGCCAGCCTTAAGGATGTCATAATAGTAACCTTTCCAGGGACGGGCATGGTGGTACAGGAGTAAGGATCTTCAGTAGGGTCGTTGGTGCCCTTAAAGTGTACTGACTCTGCTAAAATGGAAAGCCAGGAAGTGCCGCCCCCTTTAATTTCTGTCTGTCCGGGTGCTGTGAGTTAAACAGCTGGGGATCTCTCAGTATTTGTGAATCCCAGTGGCCTAGCACTTCAAATGACTATTGTGATTATTTTAGCCCTGTGATATAAATAACACCATTTTAACACCACAAAGGTGCGTTTTGTGCATTAATTTCATATTCTGTGTTAGACTTGTTTCAAGGGGAAGCATTCATATCTATCTAGCCCTGGACTAGCACCGTGTGTCATCACACTACCAATCAGATATTGATGGATAATCCATTACAAGTGGTCATCAGCCGCAGAGTCCGGAAAACCCCCTTTAGCAGTTCCTGGTGCTACTTAGAATATGTGAATATGTGAATTTGTGGTATTTGGGGATTTTCTTCCCTTGACTAACAAAATATCTGTGGCTTTGTCTTTTCATCCTGTAGAGCAGCTAGCATTTTAGGTAGGAAGCAAAATTCACTAGTAACTACTGTGTCTTACAGTATGTAAAATATTCCATACAAGAAAAACTGTATCCTGCGCTCAAAGGATCTTCAGATGACATAAATGGGTTGTTAATAAACTAACTTCTAATGGGGGATAGGCGCCCGTGTCTGATTCCCGTCCAGGTAGGTATGTCACAAATTTATGTTCAACATCAAGGCAGAGTCGTCACTCAAATGAAAGAAGTTTAATGGCAACGCGTTTCGTGTCAAGGCTTGATAGGTGGTTGTTATACCACTGAAACCTGTTGTCATAAAACTTCTTCCATTTGAGTGATGACTCTGCCTTAATGTTAGGTGTAAATTCTGGACATACTTACCTGGAGGAGGATCAGACACAGGCATCTATCCCCCAATTAGAAGTAAGTCCAATGGAAACCCATTTATCTTATCTGAGGATACAGTTTTTCATGCATTGATTATGTCCATGTTCAATGTTGGATCCCTGCATCCGGGTTTTTTACTTCGCGCCGTCCACTAGTGGAAGTCTATAAAAACGAGGCATCCCTGTACCCTATTGTGATGTTTACTTGGCATGGAGTGGTGTGGGTGTTATTAAATCTCCCTATCACTGGGTGAGTTCACATATTATTTTTAGTTGGATGAGCGCTGCCCTTCATTCCTTTTCTTTTCTCATACAGTATATAGTCACAAATGCAAACACGAGACAATGAAGCTTGCAAACTGCAGCCCATATCTCAGCATCTTGGCCACTATGTAATCATGAATTTAAAATCTGGGTTAAGATGGATTCATCCTACAGTACTACTTAATATATTTCTGTGTTCGATTCATGATGCTACCACCAGGCATGATGTCGGGACTTCAGACAATCCCCATGAGTGTGCCTATGCATATGGCTGTCTATTTTGCTTCTGCATGTCCTTCCGCATTTGTCCCATTTTGCTGTAACCCTTTGGAGTCTATTTGAGGCCGTGAGTATTTGTGTGTCTCTCTCTCTACAGTATGTTAGGTGCTCTGTCAGTCTGATAAGGGCTAATGAAATTTCAGGCTGGCTGATTAGATCAGTACACTCGCTGCTGGGAATGGATTCGCAGGATTAGAGGTTTCTGCTGGCAGAGTGAAGGAGTTGGGGAGGGTACTGGGGGAGATAGCTAGGTGTACGTAAGACGTACAGAAAAAGGTCCTATGTGTACAATGCATTATATATAGGGCTAGGAAGGCTGTAAAATGTCACACAACTATGGCAAGTCATGGTATTTATTATATTGTAGCAACATTAGGTCCCACTCCATAACTGTAGGGGCTGTGTTACTTAGGAAACTCTTAAATCGGTAAATTTACCTAGTTCATAACAGCTATTGCAGTGTCCTGGTATGGGTGTACACTAAGTCTTATGCCACCTGGCAAAAGATAACTCTGTCAGGTGTCTGGGATGATGGGTGCCTTTTTCACTGTCACCACTTGGTGTCTCACTCTCCCCTATCTGTTTGACAAAGCACTGTTGAAAGCTAAGGGTTAACTACTGTGTTTCACTGTTTTACCAATCACTGGTGCAGGTACCTCACACACAAACCACCAACTATACTTCTTCCGTCTCTTTTCTCCTACACTGTCCCCACCAATAGGTTACACCTAGCCGACAAAAGTCTACAAAAGGTCAAGAGACTTATCCCCTGTAGGACAAAGAGCTAAATCTGACGTATTCTACTGATCTTTGCTCGACTACCTTAGGAAGCCTCGAGGAGTTAGCTTCACCCAGTTGTTCAGGTTTAGGACTCGGGCTACCATACCCTGCAGTTGCTGAGCTGGTTTGGCAGAAGGCGGTCTTCCCCCTACTTTGCTTCTAACCGTGAGTATGAGGATTCTCTATAGTACACTCAGTCCGGTTGGGTTTCGAAACATGTTGTGCCACTGGCATAATTCTTTTAATAAATTTTATGATATTTTATATCACTATTACCTCTTGGATCTTCGCCTGTTTTACCCACCTTGGAGAGGAGGAGGATACTGACTGTCTTTAATCCCTGTGGGGATTAGTCAGGAGTGTCTGTGGTTCATTCACATGGTATGAGTAAGAGTTGTGCCTTACACCAGCACAACCTACTCAGGTGAGAGTTCTACGTGTTTTCTTTCACCACTTCAGCCCTGTCTGAATTACGCTATGGAGCCCTGTCTTATATTTTGTTTCTGTGACAATGGGGGGTGACTGACCACCTCTTTAACCCTTCAGCTATGACTGTAACATGTAAAGTAATAATCTGTCTATTTGGATTTATCTGTATTATATGACAGTCCCATGGAAAGACGCATAATAAAAGTCGTGACAAACTTAATCTTGTATATAATACAGCCAGCAGCAATGTTCTGTTACAATGTAAGGTCCCTTTGTCTGGAAATTAGGGTCTATCTCATATATCAAAGTCCTGGGCTGCCTTATATAGAATATGATGGTTCCCTGGAGTCCACATTTGGTATTGAACCAACACAAGACTATTGACCACAACTGATTCAGCTTCTTTGCTAGGACTAGGTGGGGACGCCATGCATTAGTGCTTTATAAGCAAGCTGTGTGCTGCCTGGATTTGCATAAATTCCAGACTGCAGGCTGGCGAAAGTATCCGGCACACAGATAGGACAGACTGAGCAGCCAGGGACAATCTAATTGTATTTCCTTAAACTGTCATTAAAACATTTATAATTAAGAGAAAGTGGGAGAAGGAAAGGGCTGGGAATTAATCATTCATGTCGCCATCAACTTCAATAATTTGCTCTCTGCATCACAGCAGTGAGGTGAACATGGAGTCACTGTCTTCATGGTAATGCTGGAAACTCCTTTTCTGAAATATGGATCTGTGTTGCCGATTATTTTCCATGTCTGACCACATTTACTGTCATCAGCTGTGATGCAGGCAGCGCAACACTGAGATCTCTGACCATGAAACATACAATGAGGATCTACACCTATAGGCTATGTTCACACTCAGTATATTTCAGGCAGTATTTGGTCCTCAAGTCAGGTCCGCATAGCAACCAAAACCAGGAGTGGATTGAAAACACAGAAAGGATCTGTTCACACAATGTTGAAATTGAGTGGATGGCCGCCATATAACAGTAAATAACTGCCATTATTTCAATATAACGGCCGTTGTTTTAAAATAACAGCAAATATTTGCCATTAAATGGCGGCCATCCACTCAATTTCAACATTGTGTGAACAGAGCCTTTCTGTGTTTTCAATCCACTTCTGGTTTTGGTTGCAATATGAGGACCACAATACTGACTGAAATATATGTATATGTGATGTCGCGAATAGACATGGTGCTCGGTAACCAACAAGCCATGAGAATGGTAAAGAAAGTTAAATATATGACAAGGTCAATTTCAGACCATGTCCCAATATATTTGGAGATTAGTACAGGGGGAGAGAGTGGAGTAATGCCATGGCGGGTCAATCCATATTGGTTCCAGATCTTGGGAAATGAGGAAAGTATAGGGAAACAGCTCCAGGAGATGATAGACTGTAATTGGGGATCAGCTAGAGATGTGATAGTGTGGGATACAATAAAAGCTTTCCTGAGGGGCATACTAAAGAAAGCTATAAACAAAAAGAGATATGAGTTTAAAATAGAGGAAAAAGAATTAGCAGGCAAAGTAGAAGAACTAGAAGCGAAGTATGTGGCAACTCCAGGAGAAGAGACGAAAGTGCAATGGGAAAGGGCCCAAAAGGAATATGCAGATATGTTAGAAAGAAAGGCAAAAAATAGCTTATTTTTCCTGGGTAAGAAGTGGCATCTAGACAGTGGGAAGCCAAATAGGCAGATAATGGATATAATTAGAAATCAAAAAGAAAAAAGTCAGATTTCTATGATTAAGGAGGGAGGAACAGAAGTTAGGACCCAAGAGGGGGTATTGGCCTGCTTCCTGGGATACTATAATAAGTTATATAGGTCAGAAAGTGTTAAAACACAGGAGGAAATACAAGTATTTTTGGATAAGGTAAACCTTCCAGTATTATCAGAAGAAAAGAGGGAATTATTGGGGGCCCCCCTTTCAGTAGAGGAGTTTAGAAGTGTATTGAGGCAGACTTGTGGAAACTCCTCCCCAGGTGGGGATGGGCTTCCATACAAAGCATATAGGAGGTATGGAGAACAGTTAGTCCCGGCCTTGCATAGGGTGGTGATGTCATCTTTAAAAGAAGGAAGGCTACCGGAGTCTATGAGGGAAGCCAGAATTGTAGTTATACATAAAGAAGGGAAAGATGTAAATAAAGTAGATTCCTATCGGCCAATATCCCTGCTGAATGTAGATGTTAAACTATTTGCAGGGGTATTGGCCAATAGATTAAAAGGGGTTTTAAAAGACCTGGTGCACCCCGATCAGAAGGGATTTGTCCCCGGCTGTCAGATAAAAGAGAGTATTGGCAGGTTATTCCACAACATGCAGGTTGGTACTAGTGGAGGCTCCCACTCTATCCTGTCCCTTGATACCGAGAAGGCCTTTGACAGGGTAGAGTGGGAGTTCCTTTGGGGGGTACTTAGGAAAATGGGCCTGGGTGAAAAATATATAGAGATGGTCCAATTGTTGTATGCGGACCTGCAGGCAGTGGTATTAGTAAACGGACTTATATCAGGGAGATTTACTCTAGAAAGGGGGACTAGACAGGGGTGTCCATTGTCACCGATATTATTTATTTTGGCAATGGAGCCCCTGGCTGCTATGATACGGGAAGACCAAGAGATAAGGGGATTTGGAGTTAAGGGGAAGGAGGATAAAATAAGTCTTTTTGCTGACGATATGCTGTTATTCGTAGAAAACCCGGAAAAATCTATAGATAAATTAATGGATATGATGATAAATTATGGAAGCTTTGCGGGCCTCAAAATTAATTGGGGAAAATCTATGTTAATGCCACTCTCAGGACCATGGTTAGATCACCCGGGCCCTCAACACCTGAAAATCAAAATCTTGGAGAAAGGGGAGGGTTTCAGATATTTGGGGGTACATGTGACAGGGGAGGTGGGAAAGTTTGGAGATAATAACATAGTCCCATTAATGAAATCCCTAAAAGAGAAGGTTGCAATATGGACCAAATTCATCAGGTCTAAAGCTGATAGAATAATGCTAATAAAATTGGTAGTATTACCCAAATTACTATACCTTTTTAATATAAATAGGCTTTCTGTCCTGTACAAATCATTTCCGAGCAGTGCCCTCCTTATCATCATAGACAGGAGTATAGTGACAAGGGACGCCAGTATCTACAGAACACCTGTTGCTCACAACTCAGCCTCTCCCTACCTGTAAAATGACCCATATAAAGGTCACTGAGCCCAGAAATTTTAGAGGGAGATTTATCAAACATGTAAAATGAAACTGGCTCAGTTGCCCCTAGCAACCAATCAGAGTCCACCTTTCATTTTCCAAAGAGTCTGTGAGGAATGAAAGGTGGAATCTGATTGGTTGCTAGGGGCAACTGAGCCAGTTTCACTTTACACCATGTTTGATAAAACTCCCCCTTGGTCATTTATCTGAATAGGACAAATCCTGCCATGGTTCATGGGGCTTGCTGTAAAGCGTATCTCAAAATGCTGTTAAAATGGCATGGCAGATCCCATAATGATGTACAAAACAATTACAGAAAATAGAAACAGATTTGCAAAAGGGAACATGTTCCAGTATCCCTTTAAGGCTGTTTCTACAATGTCTTTTTTACATGAAAAAGTCCATCTTGTAAAATTTTTATGATCATCAAAAGACAGATGTTTTTCATGTTATAAAGACATTGTGGGAACATAGCCTAATGTGGTTCATGTACGACATGTAAGTTTATATACCTGAGCCGAGGAATACAATGCACAGTTATGTATTCATCATGTCCCATGACTTTTTTTTATTTTTATTTCTATATGGTTTTATTCATTAACATGAATCTGTTATAATACTATTACTGTGTGATTGCCTCTTTAAAGGGGTAGTCCGTAGAAAAATCTTTATATCAACTGGTGACAAAAAGTTATAAAGGTTACTTCGATTTAGGTAATTTAAAAATATCAAGCCTTTCAGTACTTATCAGTTGCTGTATGTCCTGCAGGAAGTGGTGTATTCATTCCAGTCTGACACATTGCTCTCTGCTGCCACCTCTGTCCATGTTAGGAACTGTCCAGAGCAGGAGAGGTTTTTTTTAAGGAGATTTGCTACTGCTCTGGACAGTTCCTAACATGGACAGAGGTGTCAGCAGAGAGCACTGTGTCAGCCTGGAAAGAATACATAATTTTCTGCAGGACCTACAGCAGCTGGAAGGCAAGGTTTTTATGAAGAAATAATTTACAAATCTGTATAATCTTATAGAGTTTGAATAGCATTAAAGGGAAACTAGCAGTAGGTTTGTAAATAAGAACCTGCCGGTATAGACCTGTAGTAGTTTTGATTCTGCTTTATTTCTGTGATTGTCTTTGTTTTGTATAGTGGATTTCGGTCTATCCCAGCGAGGGCAGCGTTGCTCAGCAGATAGACGTCTGCCTGTGGTTAGATTCTTAGTATAACGTGAGGAACACATTAAATATTCCAGATATAAATAAAGTGTCTTCATCCTCGGTGACATCAATTGAGCAGGTGTTTGCCCACCTGCCCGCGCTGTAGGATAAATGCGGCCCATCGTCTCCATTAACTGTGCAGATAGGAAAAGCATGATGGATTATGTGACTATCTGCTATGTGCTGCATGACCAAGCACCTGAAATGGTTAAATGCCACTGCAGGCCATCTATTCTTCCACTCCATTGGTGCCGAGGAGGCATTTAATCAGAATTTATTATTGTGATTGGCCATTGCCGCTGATGGGGGCAGAGACATAACATTGATGGAAAATACCATAAATCTTGCTGTTCCTTTTTATTATAAATATTTAATTCTGGATCTCTTGTCGTATGTCATATGTTTATTTTTACCGCCTGGCAGATTCCCTGCCATCTATCAGCTTTTGTGCTTCAGTAATTGACATTTTGTAGAGAAAGCATTTGCAGAATCTCCCTTGCGGGGTTCTAATTGGACCCTATTATGGTGTATACTCACCTCCCCCCTACTCCCTCTGTAGACGCAGGTCATTGAGTGCTCTGTGCCCTTGTGAACTTCTTGGATTTGGACCACAAAATGAAAACCGTGTTTCTCAGGGCATTATTTTCGCCGGTATTGATTATGACAGACGCTTGGCACGGGAAACGCTCCTATTTTAGGAACAGGTTTCATGGTCCTCCGAAGCCAGTATTCTCTGCCTTGTCCAGGAAGGATGCCATCCAAAAAAAACACAAGGACATCTGCAAACATATAATCATATAACACTGCTCCAATATATCTCATATATATTTAACAACAATATCCAAATGTATCTCGTCTACCAGGATTGGATTGAATTAGTTTAATATTAGCAGTTGGCCAATCGTGCCCAGGTACTCACTGCCGGCGGGTCACATTTTCTACTCCACCTCCCAACCATTTGCTTTGGGTTTCCTCCGCTGGTCACTCTATTGCTGGTTCCACAATGGCTGCTGTTCCTAGTCTGCCCTCTAGGGGCTGCATGTGTGCAGGGGCTATAACTTAAAGGGCCAGTGCGTGCCTCTCTATAATGCTTCCACCAATCCTTTTCTGGTTTCACCAATCAACCTTTTACCTGTGTCCGAGCAATATTGTGGTTTTGCCATAGTGAATATGTGTGTTCCTCTTCTGTTATCATATATTCTTGATGTTACATCTACCTGACTCTTGTATACCTCCCCGACTCTCCTATACATGACCTGACCTGTCAACATTGCACTTGTTCCTGCAACTGGCTAGCTGCTATCTGGACATCTCTAGTTCTGCTCTTTCTCTATTGGCAACCGCTAACCGCCACCTAAACATTTCCAGCTCTGCTACATCACCTGCTATTGACTAGCGCCACCTAGAGGATCTGCTTTTTGTTTATTAATCTCGACTTCTTTGTGCCTCCTTAAAGGGGTAGTTCACAAAAAATGTTTTCTTTCAAATCAACTGGTTCCAGAAAGTGCCAGAGATTTGTAATTTACTTCTATTTAAAAATCTCTAGTCTTCCAGTATGTATCAGCTGCTGTATATCCTGCAAGAAATGGTGCATTCTTTCCAGTCTGACAAAGTGTTCTCTGCTGCCCTCTCTGTCCATGACAGGAACTGTTCAGAGCAGTAGCAAATCCCCATAGAAAACCTCTCCTGCGCTCCAGACTACAGAATACACCCCATCCTGCAGGGCATACAGCAGCTGATAAGCACTGGAAGACTTGAGATTTTTTGATAGAAGTAAAATACAAATTTCTGGCACTTCCTGGCACCAGTTACTACCAATTACTACCAAGCTAATTGTCTACTGCACCTGCCTCATCTCTGCCTGCATCCCCAGTGTTTGACACTGGGACTGTCTGGCTGGATAGCCATTACCTTAACCAGGACCACTTTTTGGGTACTGTCATGGTTCCCCCTAGCAGAAGTCCAGCTTTTACATCCTGCAGGGTGATAAAGGGTGAAAACCTAGAGAATACATAGGGGGAGATTTATCAAACATGGTGTAAAGTAAAACTGGCTCAGTTGCCCCTGGCAGCCAATCACATTCCACTTGTCATTCCTCACAGACTCTTTGGAAAATGAAAGGTGGAATCTGATTGGTTGCTAGGGGCAACTAAGACCGTTCTACTTTACACCAGTTTAATAAATCTCCCCTCTGCTCCTAAATTTAGCTCAAAGTCTAACTGGAATGTAGCCCAGTGGGTCCACGCCTGTCGTATCATTACACCCGGGCGGATCATCTAGAGCAAAGGTGTCAAACTCACAGCTGTTTCAAAACTACAATTCTCATCATGCCTGGACAGCCAAAGCGTCTGCCTTTTCTGACCAGGCATGATGGGAGTTGTAGTTTTGTAACACAGGGCCGCAGCTTTGACACCTGTGCTCTTTTGGGTCTAGATTCTGCCACAACAATGATACCCGACATAAAGAACCCAGAGATCAATCCATTTCCGAGTGTCCATGACTGAATGAATACAATTGCTATGTATTTGTTAGTGGGTGGGCCTGCAGAATAATTTATTTATTGAGCCTTATTCATCTCAGTGCAACACAAGACTCAATGTTCTCCATATAAACTAATGATATCCAGAGAGTGTACATCACATAATTCAGCCTACTGTGAAGCCATGCAAAGTAGTATTACATAACCCTAGGCACTGAGTAGTTTCCATAAAGCGGCTGCTGCTGGACGGGGTACTTGTAATTTGTGTAATGAAATGAATAGCGCACACAAACAATCCTCTCTGGGTAATGCGTTTATCTTCTTAAATCAACATCAATCAGTGATCAAATGCATAATAATTCACCAAGTGCTCGCAAATATATGGAGAAAGGCCCGAGGCTGGGATCTGCACCCCCACAGGAGCTACTCTGACGTGGCCATCATCTACAAGGGGGACTGCATGCTTTTTGGAACACTTGCTGCTGTGCCACGTTTCAAGGGCAGTGTCCCCTTTCTGTGCTTCCCACCACCCGTCTCATCAGAGGGCGAGATCATTCACCTATGGAAACATATAGTAGTGAAAATCATAGATTGATACAGTTAAAAATCAATTATGATGATCTTTATTACACCTAGACTGCTGAATAAGTTTAAGGGGGGTGTCTCTAGGAAGAGATGTCTGAAATGTGATGGGGAAGATGCTGATCTTTATCATATGTTGTGGACATGTCCAGTTATCAGCACATACTAGACAAAAGTGGGTAATAGAATTCATGGCTATTTGGGTACGCCCTGGATCTCTCTCCGGATTTGTGTGTTTTAGGCAATATCTTGGAGAATACTAAACATAGAATTATTATGTATTAAGTAGGGATGAGCGAACAGAACCGGTACGAACCAGATTCGTTACGAACTTTGCAAAAGGTTCGGTTCGGTACCGAACCGAACTTTCAAAAGGTTTGTGACGAAGTTCGTTAAAACCGCAACGGCGTCGCAAAACTGTATTGTTTTCACAGAATGGAAGAGGATATAAGGATAAAGAATATAAAGAATATTGAGTGTACAGCAGGGGGAGCATTATTGTTAGTAACTTTATTATTATCCAGTTCCAGAAATATATAGGTCCCCCTGCAGGAAGCTCGATGTATATAATCTCTGTCTACGTAACACATGTCTATATGTCTGCACACATAACAGACTGAACTAATACTGACATCATCTGATCCTAGCATGGACAGATGCAATTAAGACACACACTTACTGGCGCCGTCTGCTGGCATTCAAAATGAAACGCAGCATTGGGGCAAAACGCAAAGAGCCGAGTTCTTCTTGTTAGGCCCCACGCCTCATCAGCTGCCGTCGCTCCCTGATGAATCTGTCCCTCACACTGGACCACCTGGTCTCCACATGTTTGGCTGAAAGCAAAAAACGTACAGACATTAGTAATATATGAGCGTCAGGTGACCATAACTGTAGAGTTTCTTGTTTGACATAGTGGGTAAATAACTTACCAATGATCAACTTCTGTAATCTACTATGCTTGTCCCAACCTGGGTACACAATCCGGGCAACCTCCCTCCATGCGGCACTCCACCTTAGCCGGCTTGTATACCCAGGCGCAGGGCCGTCCCATAGCAGTGGCCGAGCATGGACCTTAATAAAAAGATAAATAAATAATATAAACCTCTTGCAAACAATGCTCGCTTGGTAAGGTACTAGCTAGTCGAGGCTTTTTCCTTGTTAGAGGCAATGTTGCTGACTAAATATGACGTCACTTATGTGGGTGGGTTATGGAGCTTCCCGTGCTGCTAACTCCCTCCCTCCTCCCTCTCCCTCCATGATGTCTGCTGCCGGCCCATATCATATACACAGTACACAACTACTCCCATCATGTGGTCATAGTGTAAGCCTCAAATATTTCAAACATAACGTAATAGTGAATTCGACACCACAATCCGGAGGGGGGATGGGGGACGGTGAGTTAGCTGCACGGGCAGCTCGCTAACACAAACCATAAGTCACACCCTCGTTTCTCAGCAACATGTGATCAAACAAAGAAAATTCCTGGAAGAGATATTACACAAACATAGCGAATCAAACATAATTAGCGGCACATTGGCTACAATTGGAAATACATTGCATTATGTTTCACACAGACACATAGCCTAAGGGTACAAACACACACACCGTATACACAGCCTATTTACTGCTGCGATAAGCAGCAAATACGCAACAAATACGCAGCAAATACGCAGCAGATTAGATCTAAATAACTGAACACAGCATCAAATCTGCTCCACCAAATCTGCTGCAGATCTGCTGAGTATTTGCTGCGTATCTGCTGCGTATACGGTGCGATTTAGAGCTAACCCTTATGGGCAAGCCATAGGAATTACACACATTCGTAGGGACGTGAACTACTATCAGCAATGTATGGTAACCAAAGTAGTCACACAGGGCAATAGGTGGGGGCAAAAATCCATAATAAACATTTAGCTTCGTCATAAATAAAGATCATTCATGACTAACTTGTAATTGATAAATTAGGAAGGAAAGAGCCTTTAACAACACAAATATAAAATGAAGCAATGTAAAGTACCGGGACAGAATGTAAGCATTATTGAGAACAGATATCTGATATATTCGAAGACCAGACCTGTACATTTAATTTTGACACTAACTCTAAAAAATACATCAAGTGACTGTCACACACATCGCTTCTCAGACTCACAATGATAAGCCAAAAAGCGGTAAGCTGTTAGAACTCCACCTATGTCAACATTTCTTAACTCATTAATAGCAAGGCGTTATCAAATACTTACTTGTAAGATTAGTCCATAAACGTCGATGAGTGATTTATCGATAACCATATCTGCCTCCATCGATTTGCCTTCACAGTTCTAAATAAGCTAATTGAGTGAATTGCTTTCACTCTTCAGATGTGAAAATACAGAAAATGGCGAAATAACCTTGGCATATACACACAGGAACAAAAGAATGATACATTTGTTATTTTGTTTCTCAAAACAATCACGTGACCCCCTAGATGCAATTGTATCATGGCCAGTGAACCTGCTTCGTAGGAGTAAGTAGATTTAGTTTGTCAGAACTTTGTAAGCCGAGGAACAAAAATAGAAATATAATCATCACTAGCAGTAGTGGATTATAATAGGGGCGTTTTGGGCGGCAGCCCGGGGCCCTAAGCTCCTGGGGGGCCCATGACCACTCAAAAAGACTTTCAGTGGTGTACTGTCTCCTGGCTACACTTCTGCCATGATTTGCAAAAAATCACTGTTTTTTTATTGCAATTTTGCACAAATCAGGACATCATGACATTATCTATCCTGTACTTTGAAAGCCAGGCTAGAGCTGCCATAGTTACAGTGGGGTGGGGGGGCCCAGGCTTGGTGAACAGCCCGGGGCCTATGGTAAAGTTAATCCGCCCCTGATCACTAGTAGTCTGTTTTTAATTATACTGGCCTGTAATTGATCAACTGCTGCCTCCTCCTCAAGTAGCCTCTCCTCAATAATACTGGACTGGAATCAATCAAGTAATCCTCCTGCTGCTCAACTTGTCTCTTCTCAACAATACTGGCCTGGGTGCAATCAAGTGCTGCCGCATCCTCCTTGTAAACTTTTTTTCCAACATTTTTTTTCACTATTTTGGCACTTTTATTCACTATATTTTATTAATTTTATTCCTATTATTATCATTATTTTTTTTCTCCTTATTTTTGGAAATTTTTTTCCCCCACTTTTTTCATTGTAATAGCAACTGCAACTAAACGAAACTATACCCTATCACACTCCCACTATTGTAGCTGCAATTATTCAGCCGTTAGAGCAAGGTTCGTTTTCTCACGAAAGTTTGCCGGATCAAACCGAACCGAACTTTTCAAAAGTTCGCTCATCCCTAATTATTAGTAAGATACTTTTGCTTGCACGTGTAGTTATAATGCAGAGTTGGTTAATGAAGGATATCCCTGCTATAGATAAATGGGAAAGCATGATTAAAAAGGTTAAAAACTACGAGATATTTTATTATAGAAATTGTTCAAAAGGAGTTAAAGTAAGAGCACAATGGAACGTTTTGAGATTGGATTAGTTGTGTGTTTTTTTCCTCTCTCCCTTCAGTCCGGGGGTGGGGGGAGGGTTGGTATTGACATATAAAATGGATGTATGTATTGTTTTTTGTTACTCATTTTTGAGTATTGTATGTATTATGCTTGAAAATGTCACGTTGGAAATAAAAAAATTATTCAAATAAAAAAAAAACATATAGGGGGAGATTTATCAAACATGGTGTAAAGTGAAACTGTGGAATCTGATCTGAGCCAGTTCTACTTTACACCGTGTTTGATAAATCTCTCCCATAGTGATTATATAGCAAGATAGTAATTACATAGATGACATAAAAGCCCTATTATATGGAGCAATTATCTGCTAGATTGGCGATTGTTTACGGAGCCTATTACATGGCTCTATAATCATGCAGCAAGGGCTGCATGGACATTGTTAGGGATGTCTGTGCAGCCCTTTCTGTATATAGTAAATAATGCTGTTCTTCTCACTTCCTTCCGCTTCCAGCAGTCACCGCTGGAACTTTAGAGTCGGTCTCTGAAATGACACGCCGCTTAGCCAATCACTGGCTGAGACGGGTGTAAAAGCTTTCTGCAGCAGCCGTGAGCAGAAGACAGAAGCGAGAAGGGCACTGGGGAGCATGGACAGGTAGGTATAAAGTTTATTATTTTTTATTACACAGTCATCAGCCGTTGGCCGCACTTTGCTATCACACATAGCAATGCCCGGTGGTTTTTAGTCAGGACCAAAAGACACAATCAGCTGATGATCGCCGTCATTAGTTGATCGTTGTCTTTATTACACGGAGCAATAATCTGGTGAATCGGCCTGATTCACCAGATTATCACTAGGTTTAATAGGGTCCTGATTGTCAGTGTCATAATGGGTGTTTGGTTCCTTTGTGTCAGTGTCATAGTGGGTCTTTGTTATGAGGTATTTTTCTAAGGGATGGTGCTGTCCTCTCTCTTACTAATCATGGTGGCATAGTAAGGTTTTGTGCCTTCGCACTTCTACAGACAACCATAGAGGTTGCACTAAACAGCTGTTACAATCAGCAAGAGGGTATTAGCAATAGACTTTTGTCATTTGATACAAGATAAAGATGGACTGAACTTTATGGTGAGTTCCCTCCTCTTATTCTCTTCATTTTGCATCATTTCTTTCAAATTAACTGTTGTCAGAAAATGCCATAGATTTGTAATTTACTTCTATTAAAAAAAAAAAAATCCAGTCTTCCAGTACTTATCAGCTGCAATATGTCCTGCAGGAAGTGGTATATCCTTTCCAGTCTGACACACTGCTCTCTGTTGCCACCTCTGTCCATAACAGGAACTGTCCAGAGTAGTAGCAAATCCCCATAGAAAACCTATCCTTCTCTCCAGACTGGAAAGAATACACCACTTCCAGCATCAGATACAGCAGCTGATAAGTACTGGAAGACGTGAGATATTATTTAATAGTAAAGTAAATTACAAATATTTTTTTTTTCTGGAGTACCCCTTTAAATACATTGTACATTGTCTTTTTAGTGCGCCTATGTAAACTACACAGCTTGCGATATCTTACTAAATGCAGATTATGGCTGGCATGTTTTAGTTGATGACGAGTGTGTAAAATAAAGCCCGCTAATTGGCAATGATATCTTTCGATAAATTATAGATTAGGATTAGTAAATAGGCACTGTAGTTTTATGTGAGTAGCTGAGGAGCAGGAGGTTACAGCAGCATCTGCCGTCTTGTCTCTGGGAACAGTTTCCCGTTTTAAGACGTGAAAATACAGTGTGCCTTCATTATTCGTATGCTGGATCTATATAAAAAATAATTCCACTCAGCTCCAAGTTATTTCCTAGAAGCTCATTACCATAATCACCGTCTGATTTCACGCACGCATTAAAAAGGTAATGAATTATCAAAATATTTTCATCAGGCTTTAAATCGCAGAGGAAAAAGAGAGACAGACAGGAGGAGCTGCCATTTGTTCCCTGCTCCTAGCAGCTCCGCTTTCTTGAGTTCATTGTGCCGTACGAGGCTGGCTGATGAAGAACAGCCTGAGGGCCATACAACCTGTTAAAATGCAACTCACCTAGAGGATTCTGGGATGTCGCTTTCTTAAACAGCAAATTGCTCTTAGGATGTTTGGCCGAAAAAATGTCGGCGTTCCTGGCAGGCACCATGGCTACAATTCAGATTGAGAGCTACGGCAATGTTTTTGTATGGTTTGCCCACTGTTCGTTCTCTTTTCCCCGACCTCTGGTGTGTTCTCTCGTTTTTTGACCACAATGGTCTTTGATTGTCTATTGTTCCACTTTTGGACGGCGACGGTTTTAATGAGGTTGTGGAAGCTTAGCAAGAGGAGAGGAAGGAGCGAATGGCTACGAAGCTTTAGGATCAAGAGGTTCAACCATGGCCTGTTCTTCTTGAGTTCTCTAGAGCATGTAGATAAAAGGGAAAAGTGGTGCGGAGGGCATGAGATAGACATGAAAAAACAATGAAACACGTAGTGGACAGAAATATGCACAATTCACATGGGTCCGTGCATGAATAACCAATCTTTTTTTTCTAATGCTGGGATGTATAAGGGCTACAGATGAAGGGGCTGCAATATTAAAGTAGCTAAGGTAGCTACTGAATTATAATTGTGCTCTATGGAACTTCTGGTAACCACTGTACTGGAAATTCCATCGGGCTTTATTATAATTTTGTATAACTTTCAAAAGTTGGTTTGAAAATGTTTTTTTCTGTTTCTCCGGAGAAAAACGATACTTGAGTTTTGAGTAAAAAGTAGGATGTGTCCCTTCAAATTAGGGGCAGATAGACAATTTTGTATGTGTGGACAAATAACCAAATACAGTCTCTTTGCCTTGACTATCTAGTATTAGGTCAGCCACCAACTATCATGTGACCCTGTGACCCTCTGTCATTAATATATTTAACCAACAAGTAGAGAGCTTTTATTTCATATAAATAGTTTTATTTTTGAAGAAACCCTCCTAGAACAATTTGCTAACTTACCTTGAGGCTGCTCCTCATCCTCCTCAACTTCCTTAGGTTTCCCACAGTTATAATGGATATACAGTGTCAGACTGGGGTACCTAGGACCCACCAGAGGGAAAGATCCTGACTTCTCATGGTGACACCTTGTCTCCACAGAATCTGCCAGGCAAACATTTTAGGCTCTTTTCTCCTGCACCATCCTCATATCTATACAAAGTCCCCTCTCTATTGCTCCACACTATAACACTGTCAAGTTTATTTCCCCATATAGTATTTGGGGGCAGTTTGGGCTCTCAAATAGTACTTAGGCCCCATCTGTGCCCTAATAAAGTAGGTAACCCCACCTTGTGCATCCTATAGTAGTCAGGTGCCGATCTGTGCATTCATACAGTAGTTCGGCCTCCCTGTGCAGGTAGCCCCCTAGTAGGTAGTATTTGTCATGTAGCTTAATATCGCCCTACCTCCCCCAAGGTAGTCCTCCTGATAAGTAGGCATCCCCAGATGTAGTGGTCCTATGCACCAACGCCCCCGCCGCCCCCCCCCCCCCATTTAGGTAGTCTCTCTGGTAGGTAGGCACCCCCTGTATGTATTTCCCAAGTATGTAGTATAGACAATTCCCCACCCCCCCCGCCCCGGTAGTTAGCAACCTCCCCCACTGTAGCCAAACCCTACCTTGTAGTCAGCAGCCTCCTCCCCAGTAGGCAACCCCTTGGCACATAGCTCCTTGTGTATGTAGTATCCCCCAATGTAGTAGGAGACAACTGTAGGTAGTCCCCCCTGTTAGCTTCTCTGCTAGTAGCATCCCCAATGGCAGGTTAGTTATGCCCTGCCCCCTCAGATAGGTATTGCTCTGTCCTCCAGCATCTGTTGCCTCCTCCTGCTTTGTTACATCACTCATGCGCCACCGGAGTGCCAGGAGAGACAGCGACCTCTTGTGGTGTACTTGACTGGTCACATACTAAGGTGTTCCTGGTGACGGCACGTCTGTGGTGGTAGGTCGGTTGTGTTGTACCGCTAAGCCAGGGATGGTATTGTTGTGACGCCAGTGCTAGTCCAGCACAGAGGTGTGATGTTGGTACCTGCTTTGTAGATGATGGCTGGCTGTACTCCCCTGAAATGGTCGGTGACCTGCCGGGCTGTGATGGGTCCCTTGGGCTCTTGTCACGGTAGTCCTGAGAGGCAGTTGACCCACCGGACTATCGGTACCGCCAACCAAAGAAAGGGGGAAAATAACCCAAGGTGCGTAGCGGATGTGTTTCAGTCCCAGTGAATAAATTGAACAGCCTTACTCTTCAGTCTCTGGATAATACAGAACACTTTGGCAGCAAATAAATAATCTTTGTATAGGTAATAGTGCTCAACTGGGTCTGTGCTGCAGAGATACTTGAAAGTGCTGAATATAGTAGAGGTAGTTGTAGCGGTGCTTATATAGTTGAGAGTTTAGAGTAGAGTGGGGCAGGGAAGAGGAGAGGAGTTTTTCAAGTGAGTCCCAACCTAAAGTTGTACTGTGCTCTGCTGGAAGCCCCAGCCATGGTTACCTGGGTGAAGCTAAGTGTCCGAGGGTGTCCCGGTGTCACCTGTACTGTGAGATAGAATACGTAGACCTTCCTGTATCTTTGTTCTTTCCAGGCTAGTTCCTCTGTATATTAGGATACTGCCCTGCACTTTGTAGAGTGGTTCTCGGCATGGGCTGGGTTTATCCCTGACTTTCTCCCTTTGTAGTGTCTAGCACTGCATAGTAGCTACAGTGGATAGACTGGAGAAACTGAGTGTCTCTAGCTGCTTCATAAATGTGTCTTGACTCACTAACACAATAGACTGTCCCAGACAGGGGTCCTGGCAAGGCCAGGCCCTGGCTTGGCTACAGCAGGGACGTCTGCTCTGTGTGTCCTCCCACGTGAAACCAGATAAGACTGATTCTACACTTCCTCCCACCAAGTGACTACTTCCTACAGGGATGTGTAAAAGACCCTGTGCGTAGTGGAAAGGAATGTGTGCAAAGAAGAGAAGAGAAAGGATAGGTCAGAGAAGAAGAATATCTCCATTGGTCAATAAAAGTACATAATACATTAAGGAGCAGTAACCCTTCGCTTACTTCAGCTGTGCAATAGAAAAGAGCTCTAATCTAGTGGCGAAATAATAAACTACCTTTAACACCACTAAGCTATGAGACAGGTGTGACATAAGAAACACCTGTGGTTGGACACTACATTCTTGTTGCCAGAGGCAAATAACAGAGATTGGCACAGTAGGAAGCCAGTCATAGTGCTCTTTTAACTGTAAGCACAGTGCACAGGGGCCTGAGGTGGTGCATCCGCCCCTAGATGATGGATTGGGGGCCGCCGATGGATATGGGTGGTTCGGACCATAGGTTCCCCTGGAAACCGTGGGTCACGGGCAGCTGCCTGAACTGCTGATATTGCAAGTTCCAGGCTGTTCTTCCAGTCCTTCACTGGGCCAGTCCGACACTGTTGGATATAATGTACATTTTTGATTTCCATACAAGTAGACTGGGAGGGTTACAAAAGCGACAATAGATATTTGGACTGTCCATTGTGTATGTATGGAGTTCAGGGCTTGTTACTTGTATCCAGGCTTAATAGGTCTAGGTCTTTGTCCCTGGGCATTGTAGCATCCACCTACAGTACTTTGTTACCGTGCATGATCTTGAAGACTTGCTCAATACAATGGATTTCAACCTGCAGTAGTAGTAAGAGTCACTTTACTCTTTGGTAGTGCTTTTCCACAAAGCTGCTTCTACTTTTGGACTTTCTTTTTATTTCTCCTCTTTCATTTGTAAGCCATTGTCTGGGAACACAGAATTCACCAGTCATTTTGATGTTCTTTCACGGAACTATTTCTGAAAAATCTTGGATCACCTATCACAATATAGCTCTACTGACACAAGACCTACCTGGCAGTGATGCTGACTCCTCTAAGTCAATTTTTATATAAAGTGGAGAGCTACACAGAGAATTTTAGATTCTTAGTTCTTAAAGGGGAAATCCAGTACTTATAAGCTTCTGTATGTCCTGCAGGAAAAGATGCCTGCTTTCCAGTCTGACACAGTGCTCTCTGCTGCCACCTCTATCCCTGTGCCGTGCAGAAGAAGGCTTTCTATGCGGATTATCTACTGCTCTGGAAATCTCCTGACATACAGTAGATAGAGGTGGCAGCAGAGAGCACTGTGTCACGCTGAAGAGAATACACCAAGTACTGTAAGGCTTAAGGATTTTATTTATTTTTTTAAGTAAGGGATTTACAAAAATCTGTATAATTTTCTAACAGCTGTTGATTTAGAATTTTATTTTCGCCAGAGTACCCCTTTAAATAACTACCTTTAACTCTGGGATTTCATATTTTTGATGTTTTGATGGGTTCGTTCCATGCCATCGCTGGTTTTGTATCTTTATAGGCATAACGTATGCAACTCTAACAATCTATGATGTTACAAAAAATAACTTTACCTAAGGACAGAACCATCTAAAACTATAAACCCCCTATAAAAAATTTTTTTTTGATGAAGCTTCTTTGTTTCTTTTGTGTCACAATATATAATATGTCACCTCCATTAATACGCTGTACCATGAGTGAAGGAATCATTCCTCAGCGTTGTTGCTCAGATCACCTGGCACCTCCCTGTGACAGTCTCCAGGCGAAGTCACAACCTGCTCGGCATACTGTCCTCTCATACTGTGACATGGGGAGAGCAGGCGGCCTGATCTCTATAGCCGGCCTTCATTAGCATACTCATTATGTATTCATCAGCCGGTGTCACACCGCTAAGCCATTTGCAGTAACCCTTCCTCTACCCCAGAGGGAGTGTGTGTTTGTGCAAAGAAGAAGGTCTTTTAATATATAACCTTTTCAGTATGTGAAGGGATGTGAGGGATATTCAACACAATCTCTTCTGTAACACTAAAATATGTTTTTCTTAATTTTTTGGGAGGTTCTGACATATATACAAGATCAGCCTATAAAGATTTAGTATCTTTCTAGCCAATTCCATATAAAGTCCAGTTTTTAAATTCTTAATATTTTTAATATCTAATTAAGGTACAACATGGCTTCCTTATATGTTATCTTTGCTCGGTTTTAGTTGGACATTTAAATTGCTTGGGTAGATGGGGCAATCGCCTGGGGGATTATAACTCTATACCACCTTTTATACAGGGCTGGCTCCTGTTTTTTCCGGGCCCTCATGCAACAGAGCCTCAGCGGTCCTTCCCCCATCCACTATGCACCCATCATCCATAGCCTAGGCACAATTAATAGAGACAACACTAACATACACAACCACACATTATTGACACAGACACTGAGTGACACAGCACTTACAGCTCAGTATCTCCCACTTCCTGTCTGTCCGGCTGCTCTCCACATTGTAAGGTTGAGGACCTTCAGGTCATGTGATCAGGTCCTTCACCTTCTCACCGTGCAGGACCTGCTCCGACCTGTGTCTTCCGATATTCATCCTGCTCACCCTGCGCTACAGTGAGTGGGCTGAATACTGGGCTCATCTCCCTCCTCCCTCCTACACTTGTTTTTACACCTTACCTCTTATAGGTCATCTTATGTTACTGCACCATGCTGTGGTACAACTTAAAGGTATATCTCCGCCCTAGACTTATCCCAAAAAATATGGACATAACCATCCTCCTCTGGGACTCTCATCTATGATTAGAATAGGGGACCCCCAGTCCACTTGGTGAGGTAGTCAATGGCCACTGAATATAAGCAGAGAATGTGTGTGGAGGTAACCCCACATATCTGCCTCTCTCACTGTCTTCTTCTCAATGATGATCTACTGGCTTTGTTGAGCGATTGTATGATGGTGCCTTTTGGCCGGAGGTTCACATGCCCTCATTACACTTTACCTGACCTCCAGTTTAACACCATACAGTCTGGCCTCCATTCTATTAGTGCTTCACTGATAAACAAACAACTGCGGACAATCCCAGGCCTAAAAGTCTTACAGCCAACTGCGGGCCTTGCAGACACCTCACATCTACACTCAGCCATTTCATTTGGGATGGTAGTTTACGCTTCCTTACAGTCACATGTTTTATGCCTTTTGTACTTTTGCTCGATTTTGTGTTGCTCTACAATACAGCTCTACTGTCACACCTGTTCCTGGCTATGAGTAAGGGCTAATCTGTACATTTAGGCTAAAACACTTTCCTTGGAAAACTTCTAGGGTGTAAAGGAGATAGCTTTAAACCCAGCCCCCGTCTCCTGGGAGCAGAGAGTTAGAGCCAGTCTAACTTACCTCCAGGAGCAGATACTACTTTGAGAAGGGCCTGCAATCAAGGTCTAAAATCCAGGATCATTTGAGGCTGAACATCTTCTGTTGAGAATGCATTATATCCTTGTATCCTGTTAGTAGTCCTTTCCTGAGGGAAATAAAAAGAAGAGTAAAGATGAGAATGTGGAATATATCCAAGAAAGAGAGATACTGCTTTAAGGAAGTGGACACACGCTTAATAACTTTCTTAAGACCCTTCAGGGCTTTAGGCCACCCTACAGGGCTTCAGGCCAGGCCTAATTATTACATGGCTACCCAAGATACACCTGTTAAGAAACCTCCATCCCACGGGGGGTACTGCAGTAACAAGGTGAGTAAGCAACTTTTGAGAATTCACTAGAAGCTGACTTTTTTAAAAAATTAACCATTGGGGAAGAGAATTCATTACTAGTCCTGTAGTGTGGGCTGGAGTGAAATTAAAGGAAAAGTCAGGGGAGGGGGGTTGTTTAAAAACTATCATGGGCAGGGGATGGGGGAAAATAAAAAGACGCTATGCTGAACGTTCACAGTGCCCGCCCTGCGCCGCATCATGGAGCTCCAGGCTTTCATCTTCTCCCCACCCGATGAAGCCACAATCTGGGTTCCGTGTCACAGATGGGTGAGATTTAACCCGTTCAACCAATCAGTGACTGCAGCAGTGTCCTGGCCCAGTCACTGACTTGTTGAGCGGGGCATCTATCAGCTGGGTCAAGATGTAGGTGGCTGGGAACTCAGAAGAGAGTGGTCGGCGTCCAGAAGCGGGATGCTGCTCTGTGCGGTCATTGGGACAGGTGACTATAATTTATTTTTTATTTCCCCCTACCCCCTGCCCTTAATGATTTTTTACTTCCCCACCGGACTTGTCCTTAAAGGAATTTCTAGCACCCTAGTATTCTATGTCTATTCAAGAAAGTTAACGTCCTGTCCCAGAATTATTTGTTAGTTGTTATTGAGTGACTGCGTCTGCCATATTGTAGAAAAGTTCCCTACTTGAAGTAGGCTTCTCAAAATAAAGTCAATTTTGATTTATTTCAGAGCAAAGCTGAATATGTGATAATAGCATCTGAAAAGTACTTTGTTGATTTCTTTGTGTAGACATATAGTTTTAATGGTTGATCTGTCAGACCAGGTAAATCCAATGTCATAGACAGGAGGGCAATGATAGGAAAATGGAATGTTTTTTTGTTGATGAGGGAACATGTTAAATTGCTTTGAACTTTTGATGAATTGCATTTCATTACGTTCTTTTCTTAGAAAGGCTGTCTAAGATTTATAACGCATGGTTATTGCCATCTGTAATGGGATTTGAAAGCCCATTTATAGAGAAGTTGGCTTTTTTCTTTCTGTTTTATTGTATGATAAGTTATTTAAAGGGGTATTCCCATATGAGACATGAAATATGCCTTCAAAGTCTGAAAGATGGACCTCTAACCTTTGCCTGTGAGAAGAGCATGGTGCCTATGAACCCTGTACAGCTGTAGTAGCTTAAAGGGGGTGGCATCAAAGAGAAGGAGAAATTTATATCTGATTCCTATAT